>NC_069501.1:887926170-888121170 GCF_027579735.1 Bombina bombina | reverse complement strand
AAGCAATGTATACGGCTTAAAAGCAACAGGTTCGATATAACTGAAAGCCAAATACCAATTTATATTGCCGGTATTGTAGAAAGAAAAACTGTACACCCACTTTTTAATTCCTTATGCGTTTCGAAGTATCTATATACTTCTTTGTCAGAGGTAAGTTTGTGTACAGATTAGCCGGCTTTTAATTTAAAAGGTAGTTTGTGGGCATAGTTTTTCTTTCTTACGGCGTGACGCAAACATGTCACAAGATCCCGGCAACCCGTATTGGAATGTGCGTCTAGGGTTCCCATGGCAACGTTTATTGCACGCTTCTTCTAAAGGTCAATCCCTCCATCCTAAAATTTGTTGTTAGCGTTCTCATGGGGACCCCAGTTCATAATCTATTTATCACCAAAGGCTGCATTACGCTACCATGGACCATGTTATTAGAGGGAAAACTAAGCTTTATTTGGTGAGAATTTATGAATTCTGTATGAGATTACAGTTAGTTTGTTTTTAAAAATTTTTTTCCCTTGTATAACCTTTTGTACTTGCTAAGACGTATCAAACTGTCATAACAGATTATACATTTTGGTGTTTTGGGTGTTAATACAAAGGATCATAAAAAAGATATTTAGAGAAATAATCATGATAACAAAAAAGAGTGTATCTACATTTCTACATATACAGATAGTTTTTTGAATATATGGATAATGTCTCAGGCTACCTTTCCTTCATTTCCCTTATAACATATGGTCTTTTACATAAAGGCAGTCT
Source organism: Bombina bombina (assembly GCF_027579735.1). Classification (NCBI taxonomy): domain Eukaryota; kingdom Metazoa; phylum Chordata; class Amphibia; order Anura; family Bombinatoridae; genus Bombina; species Bombina bombina. The sequence goes on along the minus strand of NC_069501.1, from coordinate 888,120,417 downwards.
CCCCATTGTGGATTATTGTTTTTAATTTTATTTTTATTTTTGTTTTCAGACCTGCATTTTGGCCTTGGGAGCAGTTCTATCAATAGTTAATCCTTATAGTAAGTGTGATAGTACAGAGCGCCTCAAATCGGGCTGGGTGGAGGGAGAGCTTGTGGGAATTAAATGCTCAAGCTGTAATTAAAATCTCAGTGAATAAAAACTTTATATGATAAAAACTAGACAAATAAATGAAAAAAATAATAATAGCAAATACATGCACATATAGTTAAAATAATTGTGGATCCACAATGTACAGTGTACAAAATTACAGAGTGAAACAATACGTTTCTAAAAATTGACCAATGTGTACTATTAATGAGGTGCCTGGTGCTGTAGGCCGTTAAGGCTGTGACCTTTGACCAATTGCAGTGGATACAATGTGGACTGTTAGACCTGTATCCATAGGCCGACTTCAATGGATGTAGTGTGTGCTGGCATATTAATAATGGTGTGAAAGTTTTTTTTCTACACTGTGAAATCAATTGATTCTGTGGTTTCTTTAGTGTCAAATGTGTCGTTGTGATGTAAACTCAATATACAGTGATGTTGATTGTGGCGTCAAATAATGTTTGTGGCATCAAATAATGTTTGAAGTAATGTTTGGGATATTGGTTGCGCAGTGTGACAATAGTTTAGGGTGTGACAATAGTTAAGGGTGCCTTTGACTCTAGTCAACTAGTGAATATATAATTGAAGATATAATTGAAGAATTGTGCAAACAGAGGCACTTTGGCAATAGTGTGAAACAATGAAAATAAACACAGTGAATCTAAACACTTGGTAGGGTGGAGAAAAACCAATCCGATTGTGTCTCAAAGAGTCAAATATAAAAATAAAGAATAAAAAATTGCAATAATGAAAAATAGTTTGTGTACACAAAATAAAAAAATAGAAATAGAAAAATAGAAAAGTTATTGTAATCCAATAGTTTATTGTGTAGGTTGAGGATAAAAATACAGTTTAGGTTAAAAAGTTAGATGGAAATGACTTTGTTTTAGATGGTGAGAATCCCTTTTCAATCCTGATGGTGAGAGCCACTGTGTATGTTCCCAAGCCTCACCCAAAGGTGAATGTTTAAATCTCCTGATAGGGATAAACTTCCTTAGCGGAGGGGAGAATCACTGTTCCTGGAGGTGAGAATCTTTGTCTTTAGGTCACGTTGGTCTCTGTCCTTATATTTCACAGTCCTAAAAACATGAATTCTAATAGTGTAATTTGTTTCCAACAGTTATAAAAATGAAAATATGCTTACCAGCTCCTTGGTCACCAATATTGTGGTTATATGGAATGGAGACGAGGTAATATGCAATGATTTCATCAAGTATTTAAACACCAATATGATGAATTTACAATTTACTTCAAAAATTTCAGATACAAGTATAGAATTTTTGGATCTAATTATATTTCATGAAAAAGACAAAATACTGACCAAATTTTATACTAAAGAAACGGATTGTAATGGATATTTTCGAGCTGACAGTGGACACTACCAGCCGTGGATTAAAAACATCACGTTCGGACAATTTCAACGTCTCAGAAGAAATTGTACCAAATTAAGCGACTATAGTAAAGAAGCAGAAATTCTTAAGAAAAAATTTATTCAAAAGAAATATCCTAAAAAATTAATAGAAAACTCTCTCTAAACAGAGTAAAAAACTTAGAAAGAAATAGTTTATTAACAAATGGTAGAAAACATAGAAAAAAACAGAATCATCAAAATAGGAATATAAATATGATAACCACATATAATGAGGCTGCACCTGAAATTAAAAAAATCCTAAAAAAATACCGGCCTATTCTCCAACAGGACAAGTTTCTAAAGAATAGTATTGGAAATGCACCAAAAATATAAATTTAGGAAGAATAGAAATTTTAAACAAATGTTGGCACCAAGCCAAATCAAACAGAGAACAGGAGAAAACTGGTTAACCGATACCAGTAAAGAATTTTTTAAGTGCACCAGACTCATTTGTAAAGGAACATGCGTACGACCCCAGAAAACCAACAAAAACAATTGCATCAAACACCTTTCCAGACAAAATCTGCACTATCAACAATCTGACCAATTGCAAGACCACCTTTGTGGTCTACTTATTGGAATGTCCTTGTAAATTACAGTATATAGGGCATACCAAACAAACCTATAAGACACGTCTCCTTGAACATATAAAAAACATAGAGACAGGGTTCAAGGGCCATAGCCTCTCTCGACATTGCAGAAAAATACATCAACAAGACCCCCAATTCTTGAGAGGAACTATTTTGGAACATGTCTCTATACCAAATAGGGGAGGGGATAGATTCCAGAGATTAAGACAAAGAGAAACATTTTGGATTCATTACATGGGTACTATGAATCCTACAGGTCTAAACAAAGACATTGACATAGCAGCTTTTTTATAAAAGTTAAATTCCAAATAGACTTAGTTTTTTCTAATCCACATTACAATGTAGAGAATGGGAAACACATAATTAACATTGAAGATATAGATATACAACAAGACCCTATTTGTTCTATATTAGTAACTAGAACTATAAAAAAGATACAAAAAAGAGAGGGAAGCGAGATAATACAGATAGAGATACTTCTTACAATCATCAATAGAGACTAACTATAAGGGTCAACTATTGATAGAACTGCTTCCATGGACAAAATGCAGGCCTGAAAACAAAAATAAAAATAAAAATAAAAACAATAATCCACAATGGGGAGACTGCCCTTTATGTAAAAGACCATATGTTATAAGGGAAATGAAGGAAGGGTAGCCTGAGACATTATCCATATATTCAAAAAACTATCTAGATATGTAGATACACTCTTTTTTGTTATCATGATTATCTCTCTGAATATCTTTTTATGAGCCTTTGTATAAACACCCAAAAGACCAAAATGTATAATCTGTTATGACAGTTTGATAAGTCTTAGCAAGTACAAAAGGTTATACAAGGGAAATCTTTTTTATAAAACAAACTAACTGTATTCTCATACAGAATTAAAAAATTCTCATCAAATAAAGCTTAGTTTTGCCTCTAATAACATGGTCCATGGTAGCGTAATGGAGCCTTGGGTGATAAATAGATTATGAACTGGGGTCCCCTTGAGAATGCTAACAACAAAGTTTAGGATGGAGCGATTGGCCTTTAGAAGAAGCGTGCAGTAAACATTGCCATGGTGTTATGTTAGGTGTAAGTATTTGATATCCTAACTGCAGGACCACTCAGTCTCACACCAAACCTTTAGGTTCATTAGATGTAATCAAGAACCTAGTTTTTGCTCATAGATCTGAGGGTCACTGCTGCATGGATGCAGAGTGAAAGAAATAAGATTTAAAGGTATAATATCCCGATTGCAATACCAGGTTGCAATATGCAGATAATACAGAGATAGCAGATAAATGTGAGAGTTAGATAAAGACAAGATTAAGAATGAGTAGGTAAATGTCAGCCTCAAGAAACACAGGTTGCAACCAGGTGGTGTTTCAATATATAATAAACAGGAGAGCTCTATAACAATTAATGATGTTTTTAGGCAACAGGCAGTCCTTAGTTAGTCTATAACGTTGTTAGTATTCATATAAACAGCAGACAGTCTTTTCACAGACAACAGTGAGATTATTTGATAATGCACATAGAATAGTTAAGCACAGTTCATCAAGCTGAATCGTTAGATGTTACAGGCGATCAGATAGTAACCGGTAGCTGTATTTGCATAAGCGTCACAGTTTAAACAAGCAGGAAAGTCCTTCTAAGTTGTAAGTAAATTAAGGTATAATACGTTACCAACTTCAGAGAGTAAGGAATAGTAACGGTTACCACAGCTTCAAGGTGAGTTGCTGTTAAGCACAGGAGCAGCCTGAGTGAAAGAGAGATCCGGAGACTTGCGATGACGTCAGACGCCGATTCACGGCTTCAATGTAGAAGCCGGGAGAAACTGAATTAACAAGTAAGAGATACTTTAGAGATTCCGGACAAAACAGAGAAACCTGGAATATGACGATCCAAAGTTGGAAAGCACACAGCAGTTGTAGTTGTTAGGAGAAAATTCCTTAGTTAGGAATATCAGCAAGGTGTCTTCGTTGTTGCTCAGCATATAGCTAAGTGAGTACAAATTACCAAGCATAGGTAGACTGGAGGAGGGGCCTTATATAGGGATGTCAATACCTGAACATCCTGATTTAAAGGGACAGGAACATAACACATGGGAACCCTAGACGCACATTCCAATACGGGTTGCCGGGATCTTGTGACATGTTTGTGTCACGCCGTAAGAAGAAAAACTATGCCCACAAACTACCTTTTAAATTAAAAGCCGGATAATCTGTACACAAACTTACTTCTGACGAAGAAGTATATAGATACTTCGAAACGCGTAAGGAATTCAAAAGTGGGTGTACAGTTTTTCTTTCTACAATACCGGCAATATACATTGGTATTTGGCTTTTCAGTTATATCGAACCTGTTGCTTTTAAGCTGTATACATTGTTTTTGTCTCCCTGGGTAACTGTTTGTAGTATCACAATATTTGCATGTGCACTGCATTACTATTGATTAGGAACAGATTCGTGGGAGACCACAACCTGGTGCATCCTATTGTTTTTATACCTGCACCCATCTTGTAAAAAGATACCCATAAGACTTTTATACAGCATAGGACATGGTGCAATTTTTATATAACTATTTTTAAATTACCACAAATTTTACCATAAGTAAATATAATTGGGTCTGAATAACCTACTAATTGGAGAAGTGGACAACTTCCTACAATACCAGCAAATTATTACTCTATCTTTATGTATATGCTTGAATGCTTACCTCATTAAGGATTGAGGGTTCTAAATGTAAGTGCAAATCACTTTACTTTGAACACAATAAATAATTTGTTTAACAGAGTTACTCTATGTGCCTTTTCCTTGTTTTTTCAATTATACCTTGCTGAGAATATCCATTGCCAAGGAATATCCATCATAATACCATACTCCTGGGAGATACCAAGATATATAATCGCAGGGAAAGTTGGAAGTTTCTACCAGAAAAGTGTGACTAAAAAGCCTCCTGAGATATACCGGTCAAGAGCCCTAGAAGATTTCCCTATCCCAAGGATTAACAGAGGAAAATAATTACAAACCAAGGATCATACCAGCATTGGTTTTCCTGTGTGCATACATTACCTGATATGATTGGGGTAATCTCTGGTAAGAAGAAAACCAATTACCAGCCATATTATAGTCATATTGACTTTTAATTTTCTATTATCATCATTTTTTATTATCTATCTTTGCTGTATGGGACTTTAGAATTTAGAACTATAAGTATATAGTCTTATATCTGTGCGCTGAAGAATATTAATTTGTTCTCTTGATTATTAATATATGTATGTGTATATATTTATATGTATGTATATATATATATATGTGTATATATGCGTATATATATATACAGTATATATATATATATATATATATATATATATATATATGTGTATATATATATGTATATATATATATATATATATACACAGTGGGGCAAAAAAGTATTTAGTCAGCCACCAATTGTGCAAGTTCTCCCACTTAAGAAGATGAGAGAGGCCTGTAATTTTCATCATAGGTATACCTCAAATATGAGAGACAAAATGTGGATACAAATCCAGACAATCACATTGTCTGATTTGTAAAGAATTTATTTGCATATTATGGTGGAAAATAAGTATTTGGTCACCTACAAACAAGAAAGATTTCTGTCTCTCACAGACCTGTATTTGTAATTTGTTTCCAACAGTTATAAAAATGAAAATATGCTTACCAGCTCCTTGGTCACCAATATTGTGGTTATATGGAATGGAGACGAGGTAATATGCAATGATTTCATCAAGTATTTAAACACCAATATGATGAATTTACAATTTACTTCAAAAATTTCAGATACAAGTATAGAATTTTTGGATCTAATTATATTTCATGAAAAAGACAAAATACTGACCAAATTTTATACTAAAGAAACGGATTGTAACGGATATTTTCGAGCTGACAGTGGACACTACCAGCCGTGGATTAAAAACATCACGTTCGGACAATTTCAACGTCTCAGAAGAAATTGTACCAAATTAAGCGACTATAGTAAAGAAGCAGAAATTCTTAAGAAAAAATTTATTCAAAAGAAATATCCTAAAAAATTAATAGAAAACTCTCTAAACAGAGTAAAAAACTTAGAAAGAAATAGTTTATCAACAAATGGTAGAAAACATAGAAAAAAACAGAATCATCAAAATAGGAATATAAATATGATAACCACATATAATGAGGCTGCACCTGAAATTAAAAAAATCCTAAAAAAATACCGGCCTATTCTCCAACAGGACAAGTTTCTAAAGAATAGTATTGGAAATGCACCAAAAATATCAATTTAGGAAGAATAGAAATTTTAAACAAATGTTGGCACCAAGCCAAATCAAACAGAGAACAGGAGAAAACTGGTTAACCGATACCAGTAAAGAATTTTTTAAGTGCAACAGACTCATTTGTAAAGGAACATGCGTACGACCCCAGAAAACCAACAAAAACAATTGCATCGAACACCTTTCCAGACAAAATCTGCACTATCAACAATCTGACCAATTGCAAGACCACCTTTGTGGTCTACTTATTGGAATGTCCTTGTAAATTAAAGTATATAGGGCATACCAAACAAACCTATAAGACACGTCTCCTTGAACATATAAAAAACATAGAGACAGGGTTCAAGGGCCATAGCCTCTCTCGACATTGCAGAAAAATACATCAACAAGACCCCCAATTCTTGAGAGGAACTATTTTGGAACATGTCTCTATACCAAATAGGGGAGGGGATAGATTCCAGAGATTAAGACAAAGAGAAACATTTTGGATTCATTACATGGGTACTATGAATCCTACAGGTCTAAACAAAGACATTGACATAGCAGCTTTTTTATAAAAGTTAAATTCCAAATAGACTTAGTTTTTTCTAATCCACATTACAATGTAGAGAATGGGAAACACATAATTAACATTTAAGATATAGATATACAACAAGACCCTATTTGTTCTATATTAGTAACTAGAACTATAAAAAAGATACAAAAAAGAGAGGGAAGCGAGATAATACAGATAGAGATACTTCTTACAATCATCAATAGAGACTAACTATAAGGGTCAACTATTGATAGAACTGCTTCCATGGACAAAATGCAGATGCACAAATAATTGAATACTTAGATTTAAAACTCAGCGTTGATGATTCAAATTCAAACATTATTACATCTACATATAGAAAACCGACCTCTAGGAATACTATCCTTAGAGCAGATTCATGTCATGTACCACACCTGAAAAAGGGGATACCCAAAGGACAATACCTAAGACTTCGTAGGAATTGTTCTAATCTTGATCTATACAGAGCAGAGGCTAAAGAGTTAACTGATAGACTCATTAAAAGAGGCTACAATAAACACAAACTTCATAATATCAATAAAGAAATTGAGGGATTACCAAGGAATAGCCTGTTTAATAAGAAAGACAGAGGAATCGACAATGACAATATTGTCTTTTCCACTAAGTTTAGTAATCAGTATTATAAAATTTGTAAAGTCATCAAAAGTAATCTTACGGTTCTAAAAAGTGATGACACTTTAAAAGAAATAGTATCCAAAGGGATAAAATTCGTAGCAAAAAAAGCACCTTCATTAAGTGACATAACTAGCAAGAGATTTTCAGAAAAATCACAATCCATAGACAATTGGCTAACCCCAAACCCAGGTTTCTTCAAATGTGGTCACAGACCATGTAAAAGCTGTGAATACACACAAAAAACTAACACATTTTCATCAATGAATACAAAAGAAACTTATAATATTAGACAGAGGATAGATTGTACATCAAAATACGTCATTTATCTGGTTACATGCAAATACTGTTTTCAGCAATATACTGGGATTACGACACGTCCACTAAAAGATCGAATTAGGGAGCATCTTTTATCCTTAACTGAAAAAGAGCCTAAGACCCCTGTAGCGAAACACTTTCGCCAACATGGTATAGGCACTGATTATTTCTCATTCACTGGCATTGAGAGAATCATAAATAATGCAAGAGGAGGGGATAAGACAGCCAAACTACTCAAAAGAGAAGTGTTTTGGATACTCAAATTAGACACTAGATACCCTCACGGTATAAATAGGAGATTAGATGTAGACCTATTTGTATAAGTAATACCTCTGAGAATACCACCATAAACACAAATATAGAATACATAATACACCCCCAATCATATAATCTCATTTAATGATACTACCTATTGGATAAAGTCTTGCTAGTTTAATTAAATCTTAGTGACCATTATCTCATCTCTATGACCCCCTTATTTCCACCCAATATAAGCTGAAAACACAAAACATATTGATACATCATATCACAACCTAGGGTCTTCCCTTTGAAGTTTGAAGTCTGAAATTGAATTTTAAACCCCATTCTGAGTCTTACTTTAAACCTTATTTTTATCCTTTGTTCACTAAGACATATTTTATATGCTTTATTCCTCCATTCTTTTCCCTAGACCATTTTGCTTTATTTTTTATTATTCATTTCTTTTTTATCCATTCCCTATATTCATTCTTATATATTTTTTATTTATTAGCTTCTATTACTGATTATACACTCACATGAGATGACTACCCATGATCCCTTGTTTAGCTGACCTTAGATATCGACATTAGACTAAGTTTCAATCTATTAAACTAATGGGCAATAATAAATGGCTTAACCAGAGTAAATTTTGCCCTAACCGCATAGGACAAGGGCTCCATCATCTTTCAGGGCATTATATGATTCAAAGTAGGAATAGAATGTCCAATTAGTGAGTCAGTTGAATATTATTTGTATTTTGTTGATTTTTTATTATGAATATGAGCGATGCACATGTATTTAGTTTTATTTACTTTTTATGACAGGATATCCTTTATATTATTTTTTTCGTGTTGTTTTACTAACAGTGACTAGTCATTTTTTAGGCTGACATTATGTAGTAATCATCTAAGACAATAAGTGTTTTACGTTTAGTATAAGTATTTATACTATACACAATTGTTCAACATATGTCTTTAGCCTATATGGTAATTTCACTTAGAGATTCATTATCTGTCACTACGGATATCTTAGAATGTATACATTTTTTGTTAGTATATTGAATATCTAATATGCATATAAGTATGTCTAATAGGAGCCAGGAAGAAGAATTCCTCAAGGTCTGAATTCCCAGTGCGGCTATAATTTGCGGTAATAAACAAAAATAACTTATTCCGCTCACTATTGAACTGATTTATGTTTATATTAGCTACACTGGGCAATCACACCATTGGCTCATATTCGAACTCACATATGATTGGTAGAATGTTTGTTTAAAAAGCTGTCACATTCAGATTCTAATTAGCCTCCGATGAAGCGCATCTACGCATGCGCGAAACGCGTCAGGCGTTCTCCACTGTGACTTTGTCTGTACATTACTTTCGGATTGTACAATAAACATTTTTTACTGCAGCAGATACTACGCCTCATTGGTGCATATTTTCTTCTGACTTTATGTTTCCTTAGCGGTTGGGCTTACCGCTTCTTTGCACCAGCTACCTGCTTTAGCCACTCTTGGGATACAGAACCGGCTCCCTGTCCCTCTGGCTTATACCTCCCCCCCAGGAAATACCAGTTGGTTCAGCCTAAGTAACGTCACGGGTGACGCAGTAAGGATACGTCTCTACGCTGGATCTCTCTGAAGCACGCCGAGAAGGGAAACACAGACTGCACCCCCTAGGAAGGGTTTCATCGACCCATTCGAGGAGAAGTACGGAAGTGTTCCCGGGCACCCCACCAACATAGTGGAGGGTAAGAGTTGATCCAATTACATTGTGAACTGGCATTTCCACCCGTGACTATTAGGCTCTGGGACATACTTTAACACTTTGAACGGGATTACACCTTTTCCATGGGACAATGGACTCTGTACCAATTTGAGTGACTCTCTTAACTGACTGAGGTCCAGAATATTGATACACAGATTATTGGGACCTGTATCCCCCTTGTTTATGTGCTTCGATACACGTTTAGAGCACTTGGGGATTTTTGCTCTGAACACACTCCTGCTTTGATGATTATTCCATGGACAAAATGCAGGCCTGAAAACAAAAATAAAAATAAAAAATAAAAACAATAATCCACAATGGGGAGACTGCCCTTTATGTAAAAGACCATATGTTATAAGGGAAATGAAGGAAGGGTAGCCTGAGACATTATCCATATATTCAAAAAACTATCTAGATATGTAGATACACTCTTTTTTGTTATCATGATTATCTCTCTGAATATCTTTTTATGAGCCTTTGTATTAACACCCAAAAGACCAAAATGTATAATCTGTTATGACAGTTTGATAAGTCTTAGCAAGTACAAAAGGTTATACAAGGGAAATCTTTTTTATAAAACAAACTAACTGTATTCTCATACAGAATTAAAAAATTCTCATCAAATAAAGCTTAGTTTTGCCTCTAATAACATGGTCCATGGTAGCGTAATGGAGCCTTGGGTGATAAATAGATTATGAACTGGGGTCCCCTTGAGAATGCTAACAACAAAGTTTAGGATGGAGCGATTGGCCTTTAGAAGAAGCGTGCAGTAAACATTGCCATGGGAACCCTAGACGCACATTCCAATACGGGTTGCCGGGATCTTGTGACATGTTTGCGTCACGCCGTAAGAAGAAAAACTACGCCCACAAACTACCTTTTAAATTAAAAGCCGGATAATCTGTACACAAACTTACTTCTGACGAAGAAGTATATAGATACTTCGAAACGCGTAAGGAATTCAAAAGTGGGTGTACAGTTTTTCTTTCTACAATACCGGCAATATACATTGGTATTTGGCTTTTCAGTTATATCGAACATGTTGCTTTTAAGCCGTATACATTGTTTTTGTCTCCCTGGGTAACTGTTTGTAGTATCACAATATTTGCATGTGCACTGCATTACTATTGATTAGGAACAGATTCGTGGGAGACCACAACCTGGTGCATCCTATTGTTTTTATACCTGCACCCATCTTGTAAAAAGATACCCATAAGACTTTTATACAGCATAGGACATGGTGCAATTTTTATATAACTATTTTTAAATTACCACAAATTTTACCATAAGTAAATATAATTGGGTCTGAATAACCTACTAATTGGAGAAGTGGACAACTACCTACAATACCAGCAAAGTATTACTCTATCTTTATGTATATGCTTGAATGCTTACCTCATTAAGGATTGAGGGTTCTAAATGTAAGTGCAAATCACTTTACTTTGAACACAATAAATAATTTGTTTAACAGAGTTACTCTATGTGCCTTTTCCTTGTTTTTTCAATTATACCTTGCTGAGAATATCCATTGCCAAGGAATATCCATCATAATACCATACTCCTGGGAGATACCAAGATATATAATCGCAGGGAAAGTTGGAAGTTTCTACCAGAAAAGTGTGACTAAAAAGCCTCCTGAGATATACCGGTCAAGAGCCCTAGAAGATTTCCCTATCCCAAGGATTAACGGAGGAAAATAATTACAAACCAAGGATCATACCAGCATTGGTTTTCCTGTGTGCATACATTACCTGATATGATTGGGGTAATCTCTGGTAAGAAGAAAACCAATTACCAGCCATATTATAGTCATATTGACTTTTAATTTTCTATTATCATCATTTTTTATTATCTATCTTTGCTGTATGGGACTTTAGAATTTAGAACTATAAGTATATAGTCTTATATCTGTGCGCTGAAGTATATTAATTTGTTCTCTTGATTATTAATATATGTATGTGTATATATTTATATGTATGTATATATATATATATATGTGTATATATGCGTATATATATATATATATATACAGTATATATATATATATATATATATATATATACACACAGTGGGGCAAAAAAGTATTTAGTCAGCCACCAATTGTGCAAGTTCTCCCACTTAAGAAGATGAGAGAGGCCTGTAATTTTCATCATAGGTATACCTCAAATATGAGAGACAAAATGTGGATACAAATCCAGACAATCACATTGTCTGATTTGTAAAGAATTTATTTGCATATTATGGTGGAAAATAAGTATTTGGTCACCTACAAACAAGAAAGATTTCTGTCTCTCACAGACCTGTATCTTCTTCTTAAAGAGGCTCCTCTGTCCTCCACTCATTACCTGTATTAATGGCACCTGTTTGAACTTGTTATCAGTATAAAAGACACCTGTCCACAACCTCAAACAGTCACACTCCAAACTCCACTATGGTGAAGACCAAAGAGCTGTCGAAGGACACCAGAAACAAAATTGTAGACCTGCACCAGGCTGGGAAGACTGAATCTGCAATAGGCAAGCAGCTTGGTGTGAAGAAATCAACTGTGGGAGCAATAATTAGAAAATGGAAGACATACAAGACCACTGATAATCTCCCTCGATCTGGGGCTCCACGCAAGATCTCACCCCGTGGGGTCAAAATGATCACAAGAACATTGAGCAAACATCACAGAACCACACGGGGGGACCTAGTGAATGACCAGCAGAGAGCTGGGACCAACGTAACAAAGGCTACCATCAGTAACACACTACGCCGCCAGGGACTCAGATCCTGCAGTGCCAGACGTGTCCCCCTGCTTAAAGGGACAGTCAAGTCCAAAAAAACTTTCATGTTTCAAATAGGGAATGTTATTTTAAACAAGTTTCCAATTTACTTTTATCTCCAATTTTGCTTTGTTCTCTTGGTATTCTTAGTTGAAGGCTAAACCTAGGAAGGCTCATATGATAATTTCTAAGCCCTTGAAGGCCGCCTCTGATCACATGCTTTTTTATTTGCTTTTCACAATAGGGGACAGCTATTTCATGTAAACCATATAGATAACATTGTGATCAGGCCCGTGGATTGTGGCAGACACTGCACTAATTGGCTAAAGTGAAAGTCAATAGATAATAACTAAAATGTCATGTGATAAGGGGGCTGTCAGAAGATGCTTAGATACAAGTTAATCACAGAGGTAAAAAGTATATTAATATAACTGTGTTGGTTATGCAAAACTGGGAAATGGGTAATAAAGGGATTATCTATCTTGCAAAACAACAAAAATTCTGGTGTTTTGCAAGATAATGTCCGGGCCCATCTGAAGTATGCTAGAAAGCATTTGGATGATCCAGAAGCGGATTGGGAGAATGTCATATGGTCAGATGAAACCACTGTAGAACTGTTTGGTAGAAACACAACTCATTGTGTTTGGAGGAGAGAGAATGCTGAGTTGCAACCAACTAACACCATACCTACTGTGAAGCATGGGGGTGTCAAAATCATGCTTTGGGGCTGTTTCTCTGCAAAGGGAACAGGACAAGATGAAAGAATGAATGGGGCCATGTATCATGAGATTTTGAGTGCAAACCTCCTTCCATCAGCAAGGGCATTGAAGATGAAACGTGGCTGGGTCTTTCAGCATGACAATGATCCCAAACACACTGCCCGGGCAACGAAGGAGTGTAAGAAGCATTTCAAGGCCCTGGACTGGCCTAGCCAGTCTCCAAATCTCAACCCCATAGAAAACCTTTGGAGGGAGTTGAAAGTCTGTGTTGCCCAGCGACAGCCCCAAAACATCACGGTTCTAGAGGAGATCTGCATGCAGGAATGGGCCAACATACCAGCAACAGTGTGTGACAACCTTGTGAAGACTTACAGAAAGCGTTTGACCTCTGTCATTGCCAACAAAGGATATATAACAAAGTATTGAGATTAACTTTTGATATTGACCAAATACTTATTTTCCACCATAATATGCAAATAAATTATTTCCAAATCAGACAACGTGATTTGGATGATCACGTTAAGCACTCTTTAACCCCAGGATAAGCATATACCATGGTGCATGTGTCAGATATAAACAGTCCAGAGCAAAGACAGCACTCACTGGATTTAAGTAAAAAATAACTTTTATTGAAAAAAAGTTAAAAGCATAGTCCCATGACGTTTCGGTGTCCACAGACACCTTTGTCATCTGGGATTATACAACGGTCCTCAAGATGGGTGATGCCATTTGACAAAGGTGTCAAATATAAAACCAAAAAAGGTTCGGTCTGAAGGTTCCCTCTTTTTTGGGAACCACGAACAGATTGGAGTAAAACCCCTGCCCTTGTTCTAATTTTGGAACTGGGCAGATTACACCCATGGTATATAAGTCTTTTACACAGCGTAAGAACGCCTCTCTTTTTGTCTGGTTTACAGACAAATGGGAAAGATTAAATCTCCCCCTTGGGAGAGAATCTTTGAATTCTAGATGATACCCCTGGGTCACAATTTCTAATGCCCAGGAATCCTAAACGTCTCTTGCCCAAGCCTGAGCGAAGAGAGAAAGTCTGCCCCCTACTAGATCCGGTTCCAGATTGGGGGCTGCCCCTTCATGCTGTCTTGGTAGCAGCAGCGGGCTTCTTGGCCTGTTTACCTTTATTCCAGGTCTGGTTAGGTCTCCAGACTGACTTGGATTGAGCAAAGTTCCCCTCCTGCTTGGAGGCGGATGAGGAAGTAGAAGGACCACCTTTAAAGTTTCGAAAGGAGCGAAAATTATTCTGTTTGGTCCTCATTTTAACCGTCTTGTCCTGAGGAAGGGCATGACCTTTACCTCCAGTAATGTCAGAAATTATCTCCTTTAGTTCAGGCCCGAATAGGGTCTTACCCTTAAAGGGAATAGCTAAAAGCTTGGATTTAGATGACACATCAGCAGACCATGACTTAAGCCATATCGCTCTACGTGCTAAAATGGCAAAGCCTGCATTCTTACCCGCTAATTTAGCCATTTGGAAAGTGGCATCTGTAATAAAAGAATTTGCTAGCTTGAGAGCCTTAATTCTATCCAAAATATCATCTAATGGAGTCTCAACCTTAAGAGACTCCTCTAGCCTCAAACCAAAAAGCTGCTGCAGTAGTTACTGGAACAATGCACGCTATAGGTTGCAGAACAAAACCCTGATGAATAAACAACTTCTTTAGAAGCCCTTCTAATTTTTTAACCATAGGATCTTTGAAAGCACAACTGTCCTCAATAGGTATAGTTGTACGCTTAGCCAGGGTAGAAATAGCTCCCTCCATCTTAGGGACCATCTGCCACGAATCCCGAATGGTGTCAGATATGGGAAACATTTTCTTAAAAGTAGGAGGGGGAGAGAACAGAATGCCTGGTCTATCCCATTCCTTAGTAACAATGTCCAAAATTCTTCTAGGGACTGGAAAAACATTAGTGTAAGTAGGGACCTCTAGATATTTATCCATTTTACACAGTTTCTCTGGCGGGATGACAATAGGGTCACAATCATCCAGAGTCGCTAAGACCTCCCTGTTCCTATTACTTAGAGTAGGCAAAGAGAATGACTGGGGGGGGTGGAGTCAAGGGAGGAGCTATATAGACAGCTCTGCTGTGGTGCTCTTTGCCACTTCCTGTTAGCAGGAGGATAATATCCCACAAGTAAAGGATGAATCCGTGGACTCGTCATATCTTATAGAAGAAAATGTGCACTCTCAGCTCTTTTTTTCAGTGAAGTAAACAATTACTTTATTGGAACGTTTTTGGGGATCTAGTCCCCTTAGTCAGCATCTAGATCCCCGAAAATGTTCCAATAAAGTAATTGTTTACTTCACTGAAAAAAAGACCTGAGAGTGCACCTTTTTTGGTTTTGTATACTTTATTTCAAGTTTGCACCCAGGCGGTTGTCAAGTGGTGGGTTAAGCTGATATTTGGATGATTATATATATATGCAGCCAGGATCCAAATGAAGCAGGCACACAGGTTTTTTCAAAAACACTCCGGTTTATTGGCAATATTAATTACCAAACGTTTCGGCTCTAACACGAGCCTTTGTCAATGGTGTACAAAACCAAATGTGAAGACTAAAACAAAAACACACCTTAAATACCCACCCAGCCCAAGTGATAAACCAATCAGAGTGTATATCCACGGCACACCCACTTACACAAACCTAAAAAACTTTATGCCGGGCTCAATGTGGGCGTGACGTGACGTCATCATGTTACCGCCGCCCTTGGTGAAACCAAGGAAACATGCGTAACCATGGAGACAACGCATAAACATTAGTGTGGTGTGGGTGCGCAGACGGGTAAGACTCTGACAGGAAACAATTTAACAGTCGATCAAAAAGTGATCCAAATACCCCTACATAAAAATACAATAATAGAAAAGGTATCTATCTATAAGCAACATAGAAGCAAACCTTATATATAGCTAATAAGGCAAATAACGCTACCGTAACCCAAAGTATAAATAACTAATAGCACAGCCCTCTATACTCATGGTATCAAGGAATGTGGGGAGGTAGCTGATGAGGGCGAAAAACAATCTAAAGCCCCCTATATAATAGAATAGGTATACATTGCATCATGCCTGAGGAGTAGGTAGAACTTAGGTCCTTGATGACTCCCAGTAGTTCACAAGTCATTTGTGTTTATACCAACAGCCAAAGTCTATGTTAACATTCAGGCCTCGAGGGGCAACTGTGTCCAATGTGAAAATCCAATGGGATTCCATTCTTAGTAGTGCCAATCCTCTATCACCACCACGTCTGTTGTAAGGCACATGGTCAATCAACATCACTCGTAGCGAGGAAACAGAATGTCCCGCAGTTGCAAAGTGTTGTGCAACCGGTTGTTCTGATCGTCCTTTTTCAATCGCCTGACGAATAGCTGTTTTATGGTTAGCCAAACGTTCCTTGAATGCTGTCACCGTTTTGCCTATATAAAATTTGGAACATGGGCAAATAATGGCATAAAGCACATATTCCGATGTACAGGATAATCTATGCCTTATTTTGTACCTTTTATTGTTATGGGGGTGTTGAAAGGATGTCCCAGCAATAAGATTATTGCAAGTGACACAATTGCCACACTTGTAGCATCCTGGTTTCCCTCTTGTAAGCCATGTCTGTTTTTCGTAACAGTGTATGGGATCACTGAGTACTAGTAGATCTCTGAGGTTACTTGCTCGTTTGTATACCACCCGGGATACCGGAGCATCCACAAAAGGTAGGCTGGTGTCTTTGGAGAGCATCATCCAATTTTTCTTAATCACATTCTGGAGCATCCCAGATCCCGGAGTGTAAGTGGTTACAAAGTTCATTCGTTTGGGTTGTTCCGTGACTGTCCGTTTCGGGATAGTATCATTCTGGGTGAGTTTTATTGCTTCACTCTTTTGTTGATCTATTAACATTGGTGGATATCCTCTGTCCAGGAATTTTTGTGACATTTCTTCAAGTTGTCTCTCTTTTCGGGAGTCATCCGTGTTGTTCCGGACGACCCGCAGGAGTTGTGAGGAGCTAACACCATCTTTCTGAAATCTAGGGTGGAAACTTTGGTAATGAAGTATAGAGTTTTTATCTGTGGGTTTTTTGAACAAGGTGGTGTGTAGTTTATCACCATTGGATGTTTCTACCCTAAAGATTTCCAGGTCAAGAAAGTGAATCTGGTTGTTATTATGTTCCATTTTAAATCTGATCGTGGAGTCAAGGGTATTCAATCCTTCAACCCACTCAATGAGATTTTCAGGTGTGCCACCCCAAATCAAGAAGACATCGTCAATATATCTGCGATACATTCTAATGGGATTCTGTCTGGAGAAGATATTATATTTTTCATACATTGACATATAAATGTTTGCATACGATGGGGCCATATTCAACCCCATCGCAGTGCCCATAATTTGTAGGAAATACTCATTTTCAAATCGAAAATAATTTTTCTCCAGGCAGAACTCCATCAGATGCAGCAGAAATTCCACAGGTGGACCAGTGTATAGTGGGTTGTCAGTCAGGATCTGGCGCACCATGTTGATACCATGCCCATGTGGTATCACCGTTTATAAACTCACTACGTCCATAGTGACTAAGATGTCAGTAGGGGCCAGACCATCAAACTCTTTCAGTAGTTTAATAAGTTCAGAGGAATCTTTGAGGTGGGACTGAGTGTTTTGTACCACTGGTTGTAAGTAAAAATCAATGAATTCTGCTAGCGGCTGCATCAATGATCCCCTGGCTGACACAAAAGGTCTGCCAGGGGGATCTTTGAGGGACTTATGGATCTTGGGCAGTAAATATAGTATTGGGCAGATTGGATGATCAACTGAAAGAAAGCCCAATACATCATCATCAATTACCCCAGCTTGGTATGCCATGCCCAGGAATTCATCAATTTCTCTTTTAAAAGTTTTAGTTGGATTTGATTGTAGTTTGCGGTAGGTATTGGAATCATGGAGTTGTTTAAAAGCCTCACCTCTATACTGTACATAGTCGAGTATCACTGTGGCACTACCCTTATCCGCTGGCCTTATGACTATGTCCCTGTCAGTAGACAGAGAATTTATTGCCCGTCTTTCAGCACTTGTAATGTTATCTCTTGGCAGAGGCATATCTTTATGTAATTCAGTAAGGGTTGTTGTACAGATATGATGGAATGTTTTTATCGAAGAATGTGTGTTAATCGGTTCAAAGGTGCTACTTGCTTTGAATTGTTTTGGGGTCTGATCCCCTTTATCTTTAAAGAAGTCTTTAAGCTTCAACTGCCGTTGAAATCTACCCATATCTACCATCAAATCAAATAGATCACAGTGGGGAGTAGGTACAAAGGACAATCCTCTATTAAGGACTCTTATTTCGTCACCCGTAAGAGGTCGTTTACTCAGATTATATATTATTGTGTCTTTTTCTGTCGTGACTGTTTTTTTTTGTTTTGCCCCGCCCCCTCCTAAGCCTGCCGCCTCGGGGCCTACGGCTAAAGGGGGTTTCTGTGCATATCTTGTGATTACCCCACTGGCGGTGATGTTAGTTGTATTCTGGGTTTCACCTTCTGAGGAGTCCCCCCCACTGCTGTCTACTGTGGTGAGATTAATCCGTCTGTTTTTATTAAAAGGTGTTCTCCTGCGTCCACCCCAAGTGGAGTCCTTCCCAAACAACCAACTATATACTTTTTTCTCTCTATAGTCGTTCTCAACCGTAACAAATTTTTTATTCTTAAATGTTAGTAAGTCCTGTTTGTATTTTTCTACCTGTGTTCTTAATTTTGTGATCCAGTCTGTAGAACTATCAGATGTAAGTACAGTCAATAAAGTGTCTTTAACAGTGTCAATTTCTTTTTTGATATTAGCTTTGAGTCTAGTTACCTCCTCAATAACTAATAACATCAGATCATGTGAACATTTGCTTAAAATACCACACCACCTCCTACAGAATTCTATGTTGTTCCTGCCTAGGGTGGGGATATTCTTTACTCGAAATCCCCTGGGGATAAACTTCAATTTATGGTACTTAGATAAGTACACAGCATGAAGGTGAAAATCTACCTCTTTCTTTTCAAGGTGTAGTAATTTGTGATAGATGTTATTTGGTGTCTCACCTTTTGTCTCCTCCAACTCCTGCAGGTCCGCCTCACAACGAATGCGAGCCGCATCTGCCTCCGTAAAGGCAAAGTCCTCTATATTACTGTAAGGATCCTCACTATTGGGTACTTCTTGGGTAGTAGATGGTGTTTCCATACCCGTCTCAGTCGAAATTGATGCAATGTATCCAAAGGTTGTCTTGTTGCAAATAGCAGAGTCAGTTTTGAAAAGTATCCACAGTCACTATAGATAATTTCAAGAGGGGGAATGTCACCCCACAATATCAGAACGGGTGCACGGGTGCACGTATCAATAAATGTATACAAAGTTGCAGAGGTGAACGGCACTCACGAATAACCTGTGTGCCTGCTTCATTTGGATCCTGGCTGCAACACGGAGCCCGTCCGTGGGATTCATACCTGCTTTACTGTTTGTTTCTCCTTAGTGAGAGCACCAGGTAGCTGACTTATTCGTGAGTGCCGTTCACCTCTGCAACTTTGTATATATATATATATATATATGTATATATACTGTATTTGTGAGCTCGCATGATGGTGTGGCTGTGTTAGGGACTCAGGCAATGGAAAGGACCTTGACGTGGTGCCTGAGCTTCCCATTTGGCCAGATGTGGTAACTAACCTTTCCAGTTGTGATTTTATCTTAGCTGTGAGCTAGCTGGTGAGTGCTGGGTGTTTCTATGTGTTGTATTACTTTTTGTTTGTAATCCCCCTTGTTTCTTGCACCCATTCCAGGCTGGGGTTAACTGCCTGTGGCTCTGGTGACATCACAGCTTTTTTGGAGTGCTATTTAGCACCCAGGGCTGGATGTTGCTGAGTCACAGGATGTGTACCTGGTCCGGTCTTGGAGTGCAGTTCCCTTCCATGTTTTGTATTTTCTCTGGGTGATTACATCCACCTGTGCACCCCTTCTTTGTTCTCAGTCTGTTTGGCTTTGTGAGCTCGCATGATGGTGTGGCTGTGTTAGGGACTCAGGCAATGGAAAGGACCTTAACGTGGTGCCTGAGCTTTCCCATTTGGCCAGATACGGTAACTAACCTTTCCAGTTGTGATTTTATCTTAGCTGTGAGCTAGCTGGTGAGTGCTGGGTGTTTCTATGTGTTGTATTACTTTTTGTTTGTAATCCCCCTTGTTTCTTGCACCCATTCCGGACTGGGGTTAACTGCCTGTGGCTCTGGTGACATCACAGCTTTTTTGGAGTGCTATTTAGCACCCAGGGCTGGATGTTGCTGAGTCACAGGATGTGTACCTGGTCCAGTCTTGGAGTGCAGTTCCCTTCCATGTTTTATATATATATATATATATATATATATATATATATATATATATATATACACACACACACAGAAAATAAGTTTAAGGAGTATGTTTAGATTATGTTATATGTTTCTGAAACCTTTTTCAGTATTATATCTTATTTTTTCGGCAAACATGTTTCGTGCACGCGCACTGTATAATGAAAATAGTAAACTGAATGGGGCAGGGAGTAGATGCAGTGGGGTGGAGCACAAAGAATATATAGGCGTTCAAAAATTGAATTTTAATGAGTGGGGCAAGGAAAGTGGGAGTAGATGTAGCGGGGGCGGAGCACTGGAGATTGCAGAGTGCCTGGGAAACCATTGTCGGTGGGGAAACCATTCACAGCACAACACCGGCAATTAGCCCAGATAGTACTGATAATCATCAGGGCTTAACATAAATACATTAACATATGATGATCTTAAAGTGATTAATAATAATCGCATACATTAAATGTTCTCTGTTTTCCCTTTAGTAACAAGCCTAACGGGTTTAATACGAGTAATCTTCATTCTGATAGTTTGCATATATCATTGACATAGAGTTTATTTTATGTATAAACAATTTTACTATGTTTTCATTCTTCTTTGTCTATCCATTCAGCAGGAACAGCAAATCAGAGCTACTGTTATGATGTTTTTTGAATGCTTAAGCTATGATTGATTCAGAACAAATAGATATTGCTGATTGGATCATTGATATGTTTTAACCTCTGAGCTGAGACATTAACTCTATCCCTGATGAAGTGATGCTCTCCTGATACAGTATCTCAGAGCAGGAGGTCAGGTGGGACGGACTGCTTCATATCTGCTACTCCGTGTGTGAGCAGCCAGGGATGGATTTACAGCTCCATTGACAACAGAAGGGTACTTCAAACAAACAGTATATCTTGTAAATAAATAAGGCTAAGGTGAGCTTATCAGATTTTGAAGAGTGTGGGTTGGACAAGCAAATTAAATTTTGAATTACTGTTGTAAGTATGTGTTACAAACACTGACAGCACAGTAAGTTATACAGCAAATAATTCTTTATGTGAATAGTAAACATATTGTATTAGTAGAAACAAAAGATCCGGCAAACCTCAAGGCGTTTTTAGAAAGAAAGTCTCTTTTATTGCAGGAAAAGGAACAGGCTTAAAACAAATGTAAAACAAAAAAGTCACAGCAGGACTAGTAATGTAGTCTCACGCGTTTCGGCTTCCAACTAGCCTTACTCATAGACATAGTCACTCTCAACCATTCAGGGCTTAAATAGCCCTAAGCTGATTGAAAATCCCAGTCCTGCTGTGATCATGAACATATTTAAAGGGACCACACCATGGTACATTGAGAGGCAAATACCCTTATGACACAAATACCAATACTGCATATTTACAGAAAGGAAAGGTAAACAAAAGATTATAAATTTGTGTAAAATACAGTGGTTACGTAAAAAGTGGTATATTATCCCTAAGCATAACTGTATTAATTCTATACTTGGAATAAAGCTATATTAGGGTCACGTTGGAATCCTTACAATTACACTCTGGATATTTGGGGTGTTTTTGAAAAACATTATATGAAATGCTACTAATTCAAAATAAATCCAACCCTTCCTTCCTAAATATTCAAATATATACTCAACTGTTAACCCTGTTAATTATACCTACATATTATTTTACCTAAATATTTTAAAGTCCACCATATAAGTACCACCAATATGCAAGTATGTGTGCACAACTTTATAATTCACAACCAAACTACTCTATGGTGCTGTATTTTTTATATATACATGTCTCCTAGCTATAATCAATGAATTGACCCTAAGCTAAATGTAAGGAACATAATGTCTTTAGATTAAATATTCAAATCATCTTCTTTGCCAGAAGTTAATGACATCGTGATCTATATTCAGACCTCCTGGTCTGCAAGTTTTTAACTGGAAAATCCAGTAAGCTTCTCTAAGCAAAACTCTCTGTGCTCTGTCACCCCCCCTAAAAGAGGGTCTAATATACTCAATGATCTGCCATTTTAAACTGCTCACATCTTGATTGTGCACCTGTATAAAATGTTGTGTCAAGCCTGAGCATTCAATTGATAGTTCAATATTTCTTAGGTGCTCACGTATACGTGTCCGTGCTTCTCTAGTCGAGCACCCAACGTATTGCTTGTCACATAAAGAGCATTCTACAAGATACACAATATGTGTGGTTCTACAGTTGGTCAGATCAAGAATATTATACACTTTCTGAGTCATTTTGGACTGAAAGGTACGTGTAGTCTTTGCGTAGCTACATGCTATGCACTTGCTGTAGTGACATTTGTAATGACCTTTTACTAGTATCTGGAAAGTTACATGAGCTTTTGTAAAATCAAAGAAAAACATAATTTATGTAAGAACTTACCTGATTAAATCATTTATTTCATGGTGGCAAGAGTGAATGAGCTAGTGATGTATTGGATATATATTCCTACCAGGAGGAGGCAAAGTTTCCCAAATCTTAAATGCCTATAAATAAACCTCCCACCTCACTCATACCTCAGTTTAGCGTATAGCCAAGTTAGTGAAGTGTAAAAGGAGTAAAAGCATACAAAATGAGGAACAGGATAAAGTGCTTTATAAAAAAAAAAAAAAAAAAAAAAAATTGGGTGGGTCTCATGGACTCTTGCCACCATGAAAGAAATTAATTTATCAGGTAAGTTCTTACATAAATTATGTTTTCTTTCATATAGGTGGCAAGAGTCCATGAGCTAGTGACGTATGGGACATAATACCCAAGATGTGGAAGTCCACGAGTCACTAGAGAAGGAGGGACAAAATAAAAACAGCTATTTCCGCTGAGAACTTAAATAGCAAAAAATAATCAAGTTTTCTTAAAAAAAATAAAAAAACTCAAGTCATAGGCACTAGAATCAAACTGAGACAGCTGCCTAAAGAACCTTTCTACCAAAGGCTGTTCCAAAGAAGCAAACACATCAAAATGGTAAAATTTTGTAAATGTATGCAAAGAAGACGAAGTTGCTGCTTTGCAAATTTGATCAACTGAAGCCTCATTCTTGAAAGCCCAAGATGTGGTGACTGATCTAGTAGAATGAGCTGTTATTCACTGAGGCAGAGACTGCCTCGCCTTCAAATAAGCTTTATGGCCTCTAGTTATCAAGCCGTCAACCGCAAATATGCTGGAATTCCGCAGCGTATTTGTGGCGAGTCTGATTCGCCTTAGTTATGAAGCCCTACTGCCCGACAAAAGTAGAATCTAGTGATGTAACCTACTATCCGCTGGACTCAGTCCGACACAGATCGATGGTTACGTCACTACAGATGTTCCGAACGCAAGTTCAGCACAATCTGACTACTTTTGGTAGTTATCAAACTACTACCAGGTACGCTCGCCACTATTCCGGGCCAGCGTACCTGGATTTCAATCCTCCGGCGGATCCCATAGGATTGAGCTCACATTCTATTGGCTGATTGGAACAGCCAATAGAATGCGAGCTCAATCCGATTGGCTGATTGGATCGGTCATCGGTTGAAGAGGATGGCTCCGCGTC
This sequence comes from Bombina bombina, assembly GCF_027579735.1. Lineage (NCBI taxonomy): Eukaryota > Metazoa > Chordata > Amphibia > Anura > Bombinatoridae > Bombina > Bombina bombina. The sequence goes on along the minus strand of NC_069501.1, from coordinate 888,096,081 downwards.
GGCTCCTTGGAAGATGGCTCCGCTCCGGATGGATGAAGATTGAAGACGCTCCCTGGATGAAGACCTCTGCTGAATAGAGGACCTCTTCTGCGCCACTTGGATGAAGATTTCGGCCCGGTTGGGTGAAGACGGCTCAAGGTAGGGTGATCTTCAGGGGGTTAGTGTTAGTTTTTTTAAGGGGGGTTTGGGTGGGTTAGAGTAGGGGTATGTGGGTGGTGGGTTTTAATGTTGGGGGGTTGTATTTTTTTTACAGGTAAAAGAGCTGATTACTTTGGGGCAATGTCCCACAAAAAGTCCTTTTAAGGGCTGGTAAAAGAGCTGGTTACTTTGTAATTTAGAATAGGGTAGGGCATTTTTTTATTTTGGGGGGCTTTATTATTTTATTAGGGGGCTTAGATTAGGTTTAATTAGTTTAAACTTCTTGTAATTCTTTTTTATGTTCTGTAATTTAGTGTTTGTTTTTTTTGTACTATAGTTTAGTTTATTTAATTTAATTTTAGGTAATTGTAGTTAATTTATTTAATTAATTTAATGATAGTGTAGTGCTAGGTTTAATTGTAACTTAGGTTAGGATTTATTTTACAGGTATATTTGTAAGTATTTTAACTAGGTAGCTATTAAATAGTTAATAACTATTTAATAACTATTGTACCTAGTTAAAATAAATACAAAGTTGCCTGTAAAATAAAAATAAATCCTAAAATAGCTACAATATAATTATTAGTTATATCGTAGCTATCTTAGGGTTTATTTTACAGGTAAGTATTTAGTTTTAAATAGGATTAATTTAGTTAATACGAGTAATATTATCTAGATTTATTAAAATAATATTTAAGTTATGGGGGGTTTGACTTAGGTTTAGGGGTTAATAATTTTAATATAGGTGGCGGCGGTATAGGGAGGCAGGATAGGGGTTAATAAATTTAATACAGGTGGCGGCGGGGTCTGGGAGCGGCGGTTTAGGGGTTAAACATTTAATTTAGTTGCGGCGGGGTCCGGGAGTGGCAGTTTAGGGGTTAATGAGTTTAATGTAGGTGGCGGCGGTGTAGTGGGGGGTAGGATAGGGGTTAATAACTTTAATATAGCTGGCGGTGGGCCCCGGGCACGGCGGTTTAGGGGTTAAACAATTTATTTAGTTGTGGCGGGGTCCGGGATCCACAAGATAGGGGTTGATAACTTGAATATAGGTGGCCGTGGTGTAGTGGGGGGCAGGATAGGGGTTAATAGGTATAATGTAGGTGGTGGCGGGGTCCGGGAGCGGCGGTTTTAGTGGTTAATACATTTATTATAGTTGCAGCGTGGGTCCAGGAGCGGCGTTTTAGGGGGTAATAACTTTATTTAGGTGCGGGGGGTTCCAGGAGCTGCGGTTTAGGGGGTAAAACAGTGTAGTTTAGTGTGGGTGCTTAGTGACAGGCTATCAAGAAAGCTGCGAAGAAGCCGATTAGCAGCGAGATCGATGACTGTCAGTTAACAACAGTCCGCTGCTAATCGCTCCGTACTTGGTGCGCGGCTTCTTGACAGCTTTTTTGATAACTTTGGTGAATGTATTCAGGTCCGCAGCGGCGATGGTAGGCGAGCGTATTGGGCCGGCGAATGCAGGTAAGAAGACGGCTTCATAATTAGAGGCCTATGAATCAAAATCTTTAACCAAGATGCCAAGGAAATGGCAGAGGCGTTATGAGCTTTTCTGGAACCAGAAAAAATAACAAATATACTAGAAGTCTTTCTTAAATCTTTAGTAGCCTCAACATAATATTTCAAAGCTCTTACCACATCCAAAGAATGTAAAGACCTTTCAAGAGTATTCTTAGGATTAGGACACAAGGAAGGAACAATAATTTCCCTCTTGATGTTGTTAGAATTCACAACTTTAGGTAAAAATTTAAACAAAGTCCGCAAAACAGCTTTATCTGGATGAAAAATCAGATAAGGAGACTCACAAGAGAGAGCAGACAAATTTGAAACTCTTATAGCAGAAGAGATAGCCAAAAGAAAAAACACTTTCCAAGAATGTAGTTTAATATCCAAAGAATGTATAGGCTCAAAAGGAGGAGCCTGCAAAATCTTTAAAACCAAATTGAGGCTAAAAGGAGGAGAAATTGATTTAATAACAGATTTAGCCTGAAAAAAACCCAGTGAATTTCAGGAAGCTTAGCAATCTTTCTAAGAAATAAGACAGAAAGAGCAGAGATTTGTCGTTTCAAAGTATTTGCAGACAAACCTTTATCCAAACCATCCTGAAGAAACTGTAGATTCCTAGGAATTCTAAAAAAATCCAAGAATAATCATGAGTGGAACACCATGAAATATAAGTTTTCCAAACCCTATGAAAAATCTTCCTTGAAACAGACTTACGAGCCTGTATCATAGTGTTAATTACTGAGTCAGTGAAACCTCTATGACTAAGAACTAAGTGTTCAATTCCCATGCCTTCAAATTTAGAGATTTGAGATCCTGATGGATAACTGGGCCTTGAGACAGAAGGTCTGGTCTTATAGGAAGTGACCAAGCCTGGCAACTGGATATTCAGACAAGGTCTGCATACCAAAACCTGTGAGGCCATGCTGGTGCTATCAGAAACACATAAGATTGTTCTATTATGATCTTGGAGATCACCTTTGGAAGAAGAACCAGAGGCGGAAAATGTAAGCAGGTTGGTAAAACCAGGGAACTGCTAGAGCATCCATCATTTCTGCTTTAAGATCTCTGAACCTGGAAAGGTTTCTTGTTTAGACGAGAGGCCATTAGATCTATTTCTGGAAGACCCCACATCTGTACAAGTTGAAGAAACACATCTGGATGGAGAGAACACTCCCCTGGATGTAGAGAATGATGGCTGAGATAATCCACTTCCCAATTGTCTACCCCTGGGATATAAACACAGAGATTTGACAAGAGTTGGATTCCGCCCAAGAAAGTATCTTTCATTGCTAAAGGACTGCGAGTCCCCCTTTGATGATTGACATGTGCCACTGTTGTGATATTGTCTGTTTGAAAACTAATGTAAAGTTCTCTCTTCAATAGAGGCCAAGCCTGAAGAGCTCCGAAAATATTCTAAAATATTGATTGGTAACCTCATCTCTTGAGGATTCCAAACCCCTTGTGCTGTCAGAGACCCCCAGATAGCTCTCCAACCTGTAAAACTTGCATCTGTTGTGATCACAGTCCAGGAAGGACTAACAATAAGGTGATGGTTTAACCACCAAGTCAGAGAGAGTTGAGTGTTGGGATTTAAGTATATCAACTGTGATATCTGAGTATAATTCCTGCATCCCTGGTGCAACATACAAAGCTGTAGAGGTCTCATGTGAAAATGAACAAAGGGGATTGTGTCCGATGCTGCAATCATGAGACCTAAAACTTCCATGCCCATAGCCACTGAAGGGATTTATAGAGACTGAAAGTTTAGACAAGGTAAGACAAATTTAATTAATCTCTTGTTTGTTAGAGAAAGAGTCATGGACACTGAATCTATCTGGAAACCTAAGAAGGTGACCTTTGTCTGAGGAATCAAGAAACTCTTTTGTAAATTGATCATCCAACCACGTCTTTGAAGAAACAACATTAGTTGTTTTGTGTGAGATTCTGCTAAATGAAAAGATTGAGCTAGTACCAAGACATCGTCCAAATAAGGAAACACCACAATACCCTGCTCTCTGATTACAGATAGAAGGGCACCGAGAACCTTCAAGAAAATTCTTGGTGCTGTTGCTAGGCCAAATTGAAGAGCAACAAATTGGTAATGCATGTCTAGAAAAGAGAATCTCAAAAAACGATAGTGGTCTGGATGAATCGGAATGTGAAGATAAGCGTCCTGTTAGTCTATTGTGGACATTAAATGAACTTGCTGAACAAAAAGGCAAAATAGTCCTTATAGTCACCATCTTGAAAGTTGGGACTCTTACAAAACAATTTAAAGTTTTCAGATCCAGGATTGGTCTGAAAGAATCTTCCTTCTTTGGGACAATGAATAGATTTAAATAGAAACCCAATCCCTGTTCCTGCTGATGAACTGGTACAATCCCCCCTGAAATCTCTAGATCTAAAACACATGTCAGAAAAGCCTGAGCCTTCACAGGGTTTGTTGGAACATAAGTAAAAAAAAGAATCTTCCCATGGGAGGTCTTATTTTGAAACCTATTTGATACCCTTGAGAAACAATATTCTGAATCCACTGATTTTGGACAGAATCTGTCCGAATGTCTTGAAATAACTTTAGTCTGCCCCCCCCACAAGAAGAACTGGTTTGAGGACTGTACCTTCATGCAGTTTTAGGGGCTGGATTTGGTTTCTTAAGAGGCTTGTATTTATTCTAATTTGGAAATGGCCTCCAATTAGAGCCAGAGGCCTTAGGGAAGGAGAAGTTTTCTGTTCTCTATTCTAACGAAAGGAACGAAAACAATTGGGAGCTTTAAATTTACCCTTAGATTTCTTGTCTGGGGGCAGAAAAACTCCCTTACCCCCAGTGATAGGGGAGATAATAGAATCCAATTGAGAACTAAACAAATTATTACCCTGAAAAGATAAATAATCTAGATTTAGACAGCATGTCAGCATTCCAAGATTCAAGCCATAAAGCTCTTCTAGTTAGAATAGCTAAAGACATAGATTTGACATTAATCTTAATGAAATCAAATATAGCATCACAAATGAAATGATTTCCATATTGAATTAAAAGAACAATGCTAGATAGTTCAGGATCTGATAACTGCTGCGCTAAACTTTCCAACCAAAAAGTTGACGCAGCATCAATATCAGCCATAGAAATAGCTGATCTCAGAATAAAGCCAATATTTAAATATGCTCTTCTAAGGTAAGATTCAAGCTTCCAATCCAAAGGATCTTTAAAAGAAGTACTATCTTCCATAGGAATAGTAGTACGTTTGGCAAAAGAGGAAATAGCCCCATCAACCTTATGGACCTTTTCCCAAAACTCTAGACTAGCCACAGGTAAAGGATACAACTTCTTAAAAAATAGGTACTAGGTTTAAACCATTCTTTAGCAATCATATTGGAAATAGCATCTGGAATAGGAAAAACTTCAGGAGTAACCTCAGAATTCTTAAATACAGAATTTAAACGATTATTAGCTTTGCTATCAGGAGGACTAGATTCAATACCCAAAGTAAACAATGAATATGTTCAATTTTAAATAAAAAAGATTTGTCAATTTCTGTCTCTGATGAAGGATCCTCTGAGTCAGTTTTGGATATTTAAGTATGCTGTCGGTCAGTACAAAATTCATTAGAACTATGACAAGCTTGGAAATAACGTTTATGTTTATTTGAAGGTGGAATAGCAGTCAAATCCTTCTCTATGACTGCAGCAATAAAAATGTTCATATCTGCAGGAATATCAGGTACATTAGACTGAGAAGGAATAACAGTATATGTATGTGTACTCATAGAAACATTATCAGCATGTTATAATTTGTCATAACAAATGCCACATAATTGAGCTGAAGAAATAAGATCAGCTTGTTTACAACAAACACACTTAGCTTTGGTAGAATTGTGTTCAGGCAGCTTAGTTCCTACAGTAACATCATAATCAGGATCAGTTTGAGACATCTTGCAAAATGTAACAAAAAAGAAAAAATAACATTTAAACAAAATATCCAATTTCCTCAATATAGCAGTTTCAGGAATGGTAAAAAATGCTTATGATAAAATTCGAAATGAAATGACGCAACTCGCGTCACAACAGCCATGACCTTGCACCAAAAATGATGCCATGAAATTATGCATCTTGCGTGATAGCAGGCACAGTTTCCGCACCAAAAATGACGCAATGATGCAATTTGCGTCATCGCGAGCCTAATTTGCCCGCAAACATTTTATAAACAGACTCCATGTTAGCAGCTAACCGGAACCCCAGGTAAGAAAAAAATACCTATATTCTCACATAAACATAATTTCCATTCTGAAACTGTGTGACTGCAAAGGGAAATATTCACAGACCTGACTCATGGCTAATATATGCAATATACATTAGGAACTTTATAATATAAAGTGCCTTCCCTAGCTGAGAGTGTCTTAAAAATGATAAATACTTACCAGAAGACACCCATCCACATATAGCAGACAGCCAAACCAGTACTGAAACATATCAGCAGAGGTAATGGTAGAGGAGTATAATGTTGATCTATAAAGGGAGACAGCAGATGAATCCCTGTGACCGAATTTAGAGAGAGCCCTAGAATAGATTTCTTGTAGGCGAAAACATGTTATCATCATGCAATACTCCCTTCACATCCCTCAGACAAACACTGAACTGGGCTTCAATATGCTTAGAATATGCTTAGAAGCACCTTTCACAGAAGAAATCAAGCACATCTTGCTTCACCACCTCCTAAGGAGGCAAAGTTTGTAAAACTGAGGTATGAGTGAGGTGAGAGGTGTATTTATAGGCATATGAGGTTTGGGAAACTTTGCCCCCTCCTGGTAGGAATGTAAATCCTATACATCACTAGCTCATGGACTCTTGACACCTATATGAAAGAAATTTATCTGAGAACAGCTGCGGGAGTAACTAGTATGAATGCAATTATTATAGAACTATATAGTAAAGGCAGACAATACAAAGTATATATAAAAAAACTGTTTATATCATTAAAAGTTTGACAATACAACAAATAAGTGACCGGTCACTAGAACATATCAATTATGAATAATCAGCGTGTCTTAGCACTAAAATATTCCACTTAAAAGGTTTAAAAGTAATAAAAACAAAGCACTTAACAACAAATAACAGGTGCTTAAATCTCATAGACCACCAGTTATAAGTGAATGTACAGTTCCAGTGAGAGAATGTCCGGTATAAACGAACTGACAAGGCTGTTCAATTTCACAGCAGGACAAGGATATATACTATCGTGGTATTGAGTCCCAATCTGTACGGCACTAATAGGTATCGTATGTTACAGTCCATAAACCGCCAAGTTTACACCTCCATGTAACTTTCTCCCCGGGCTGGGTATACCTTTGTCTCGCCAGACTTTACACTCGCAATGGGAGGACGTTGTGTAGTTCTTCTCGCCGCTCGGGCTCAGATAGAATCCTTCGCAGTTCCATGTTTCCTGTACGTTATGTGAAAGGAATCACGTGGGACTTGGCATCCAATCAGCGTTCCAGAATCACGGCTTCTGTTACACAGCCCAACTGTGCAGGGAATAGATAGCTAAACCTGAGAGTATATTATCTAACTGCACAGAGTGTCCCTTGGACTTTATATACTCAAGATCAGTTCAGTTCCATAAAAAGTTAAATTTATTTGAATAAAATACCCTTCCGTGTCTTCTGATTAGATAATATGTGAGGCTTGTCTTTAAGGTGTATTATTTCCTTAAAATGAATGTAAATTTTGATGCTAAAGTGCCCGTTTTTTAAAAATTAGATTAAAAATAGGGGCACTTTAATTCATCAAAATTTACATTTTACTCCTGTTGTGAAAAAAACTTACCTTTTAATCTTGACAGCAGCTCCAGCTTCCTCCAACCGTTGCAAAGCCTCTTCCTGGGTCTAAAATGAGGAATCCGGCTTTCTCCCATCATGGCATTGAATGAGACACTGATTCCCACTGGGGGGAAGCTGTGATTGGCGGATTACCTATCCATCATTTCTGACGTCAGAAACGGCTTGCGACGACCGGAGGAAGCTGGAGCTGCTGTCAAGTTTAAAAGGTAAGTTTTTGTTTCACAACAGGAGTCAAATGTAAATTTTGATGAATTAAAGTGCCCCTGTTTTTAATCGAATTTTAAAAACCGGGCACTTTAGCATCAAAATTTACATTCACTTTAAAGTGGTACAAGTATTCACATTAACTAGTGAAATAGCATATAAACACTTTTGATATTTCTTTCGAGAAAATATATAATACCTATAGATTATATTTTTGTAATCATTTAAGAATACATAGAAAAATGTCAATAAAGTGTATTGACTGTAATTCTGTAATTTAGGACAATTTATTCCAGAACAAAAGGATTAAGGTCGAACTCAGAGTTCAGTCCTAGAGGGTAGAGAGTACCTATTTGATGTATCATAAGACCAGTGGGGTGTGAGGGAGGATAGAGAGCTGTTTGCAAGGGATCAGTTAGGTTTCAGGGATTGGGAAATGTCAGGTGGGAGGGTAATCTATACACTGCAGCTAAAATTAACGTTACAAGCTACCTGATGAACCCCTTCACTGCCTGGAATATTAGAGGTGTGGTGCGCAGCTGCAATTAGAGACCTTCATTTTCCAAAAGTAATGGCAACGCTATGCACGTGTGTTATTTCTGAACAAAGGAGATCTCAGAGAAGCTTTATCAACCATTTTTGTTATGACTGCATACATGGTATGTAAATAATTTCAGTGAGAAACTCAAAGTTTGTGAAAAAGTTAACGATTTTTTTAATATGATCGCATTTGATGGTGAAACTGTGGCATTAAATAGTCCTAGATCAACATCTTGGGTTGTCTACTAAAAGAAAATATACAGTTTTGATAGGTAAATAAAAAACAATAAGACTCTATTTCTGTTTAAATGGAGTGATAGCAAAAATGCTGAAAATGTGCTGGTATTTTGGGCAAGTTCTTCTCTAAAATTATTGATCCTGAAGGGGATAAAGATACTAGGTTCTTTTACTGCACTCCCTTGGTCTTCTGAACTAGTCACTTAAATGGTGTTGCTATAAAGACACCACAAACAGATATAACACTATACATATCTGCAATAGTATTATAGGAAGTACTGCTTCTATTATGTATAACAGAGGCTGTCACCTTTTTGGACATACCCACAAACTGTGCTGTTGACACTGGCATGCTCAAAAATTTACATTCACTTTAAGGTGGTACGAGTATTCACATTAACTAGTGAAATAGCATATAAACACTTTTGATATTTCTTTCGAGAAAAGATATAATACCTATAGATTATATTTTTGTAATCATTTAAGAATACATAGAAAAATGTCAATAAAGTGTATTGACTGTAATTCTGTAATTTAGGACAATTTATTCCAGAACAAAAGGATTAAGGTCGAACTCAGAGTTCAGTCCTAGAGGGTAGAGAGTACCTATTTGATGTATCATAAGACCAGTGGGGTGTGAGGGAGGATAGAGAGCTGTTTGCGAGGGATCAGTTAGGTTTCAGGGATTGGGAAGTGTCAGACGGGAGGGTAATAAATACACTGCAGCTAAAATTAACGTTACAAGCTACCTGATGAACCCCTTCACTGCCTGGAATATTAGAAGTGTGGTGCGCAGCTGCAATTAGCAACCTTCATTTTCCAAAAGTAATGGCAACGCTATGCACGTGTGTTATTTCTGAACAAAGGAGATCTCAGAGAAGCTTTTACAACCATTTTTGTTATGACTGCATACATGGTATGTAAATAATTTCAGTGAGAAGTTTGTGAAAAAGTTAACGATTTTTTTTAATATGATCGCATTTGATGGTGAAACTATGGCATGAAATAGTCCTAGATCCACATCTTGGGTTGTCTACTAAAAAAAATATACAGTTTTGATAGGTAAATAAAAAACAATAATACTCTATTTCTGTTTAAATGGAGTGATAGCAAAAATGCTGAAAATGTGCTGGTATTTTGGGCAAGTTCTTCTCTAAAAGTATTGGTCCTGAAGAGGATAAAGATACTAGGTTCTTTTACTGCACTCCCTTGGTCTTCTGAACTAGTCACTTAAATGGTGTTGCTATAAAGACACCACAAACAGATATAACACTATACATATCTGCAATAGTATTATAGGAAGTACTGCTTCTATTATGTATAACAGAGGCTTTCACCTTTTTGGACATACCCACAAACTGTGCTGTTGGCACTGGCATGCTCTTTATAGTGCATTGAGTACACTGTCAGATAGGTCAGACAGTCACAAGTACAACTAGAAAGGCACATCTGCAGAGTTACACAATGCCACTGCTTAACATCAAGCAGCTTGAAAAAAATAAAAACAAGCTCCTAATAAAATTGCAAATTGTGTTCCAGGATTTTAGCATATTTCAGAATCTTGCATATTAGAAGTTGTACACTCAATGCTCCTAGTCAAATATTTGTGATTCTCAGTTTGGTTATCTGAAAAACCTGATTGTCTACAGAATTGTTTGCAAAGGGAGATACTATCCAATAGATATTAACTTTCAAGAACAAAATCTTTTAACCAGGGCCAGACTGGGGGCAAAAATAAGCTGGGGTATTTTAAGGCAGAGCAACCCACTTTCCCTGCTCTTGTTTTTTAACCATACTGCAAAACTTACAAGTAAAATGTGCTAGTTTGATTTAAAAAATATTTAAAATGTGTAACAGCCTTCTGTCACTGCATTTTATACATTGGTTGTTATTAAATAGTAAAAAAAGTTACATGTCATAATAAAAAACCCAGAAGCTATTAAAGTTTACATTTAAGAAAATAACCACTGATTGCCCATCAGCCTGTGTAGTCACAGTTACTCAAAATAACAGGCAACTGAGTGAGGCAAGACTGGCCCTGACTTGGCTCACAGACACAGCAAGGCAGTTAGAAGCAGGGCGGGATTGGTCCTGCATCACGCACAAATACTGGGCGGAGCTAAAGCAGCAGGCCCCAGTCTGGAACTGGCCCCGGCCCACCAGGCAGATGCCGTGTATGCCCTATGCTTAGCCTGTTTGTAACTATTTGTGTTTCCCTTTTCTTGTCAATAATTTAACTTAAAGGGACACTGAACCCAATTTTTTTCTTTTATGATACAGATAGAGCATGCAATTTTAAGCAACTTTCTAATTTACTCCTATTATCAAATTTTCTTCCTTCTCTTGGTATCTTTATTTGAAACGCAAAAATGTAAGTTTAGATGCCGGCCCATTTTTGGTGAATAACATGGGTTATTCTTGCTGATTGGTGGATAAATTCATCCACCAATAAAAAAGTGCTGTCCAGAGTTCTGAAACAAAAAAGAAACTTAGATGCCTTCTTTTTCAAAAAAAGATAGCAAGTGAACGAAGAAAAATTGATAATAGGAGTAAATTAGAAAGTTGCTTAAAATTGCATGCTCTATCTGAATCACAAAAGAAAAAATTTGGGTTCAGTGTCCCTTTAAATATCATTATTACAATATTAATATGACAAATAGTATGAAATAAAAATATATATTGTATTTATCTTTTTTTTATATAAATATACATTATTCTGCCTCTGGTTGTCAACTGTTGTTTAGTTTTAATTTTTTGAAACAACATTATATAGAGTTAAATCTAGATACAGATTCTACTATCTTTGGAATTACTGCACTTCCTGTGCATATTCATTCCACTTTAACTATATTAAGTAGATTCAAATCAATTTTGATTTTCCAAATTCCTAGTCAATCAATAAGGTAAATATTAGTCTTTTCTAGTGCAGAGTTTGCACAGGAGAATTCATAAGTAATTTTCTTGACTTCTCTAAGCTCCATTGATTTCTATTCACATTTAAAATGATGTGTCAAAGAAATATTTTAATCATTTTACATTGACAAAACATAACATTCCCTAGGTAAGCTAACTCATTTAGTTATGCTTTTAATATGCAACAACTGAAAATATCTATCCTGCATTGACTACCCTCAGTTTTATTTATTTTATTCATTTGGTGATAATCCTATATTACATATAAATAATGAATCATAATTCCTAAGACAAAAATTTTTTATCAAAGAAGTTGTGCACATTTTTGCTTTAGTGAAATGTCATCTACTTCCTTCCTATTATAGATGTAATCAATATCATAAGTATCTTAGAAACATTTTACATGCATAACATTGTAATGTAGGTTTTTCTCCTTCCCATTCAGAACCATGCACAGTTAGATAAATAGCTCTTAAACTAAAATTTGCCTTTCTAAAAAATGTTTGAGTGACCTCGCAGTACTGACAAGACTGCTTAGATGATCATTGGACCTTTAGTGCTGCTAGGAGCAACTAATAGGTATGCAGATTTCCCAAAGTTTTCTGAGGCTTTGACCTCATGTGACCTGCTATCTGTAGCATCAGTGCTGCAACAATGTTCTGTGAAATAGTGGAAGATAGCAATGTCCTACATATTTCATGGGAGCAGCAAAAAAGAATATAGGAAGCATATACAGTGGCCATCTCTACAACATAATATAACAATCACATAGCTACTTTGGGTATACAACTACTTTTAGGAACTACTATAGTAACAAATCTGAACAACCTGTTATTAAGGGTAATTATTAAAAGTTTTGCTAGCGCTATATTACCTGTGTGTTCATAAAAAAAAATCATAAATACTTTCTCTATGAGTATATATACTCATGAACAAAAGAAGGTAGTATCAAGTTCATAAAAAAATAACTTTTATTGAAGACCCACAGTAAAATCCGGAGAACAACAGCACAGAGTACAAGTGACATACATCATTGTAGCGCAGCACTACTGGCTAACATGTTTCGTCTGAGAACCGTAGTCACAGCCATACCTGGTTAACTTACACACATCTTTAAAACACATTAAAATCAACTCTATTGGTTATAACCGCTAAGCCCACAGAGCAATGTCAAATTTCAATTTCTTGTTTACATAATGCACCTGCGGCTGAGATAATCTAATACACCAGGACTCTGAAAGCATAATCAAATTTAAGTAACAAAGGGGCAACATATATCAGATTACAAAAAAGAGCGTAATATTAAAAGGGTATTTGATGGAAATATTCAAACAACATGTCATTACAACCTTTACATCCTATGGAACAATAGTGAAAGTGATCAATTATCTAAAAGAGGTATTACAGTAAAATATGTTAATAGCCATGTCCAGACCTTCTGAAGGCAAAAAAAAAAAATCAAATATGTAGGAATTAATATTGCAAGTATGTAAACCCAATACTTTTCTATAATACATAGATATGTCTAATCTGGAACAGAAACAGCTAAATTTGAGCTAGGCTTACTTAACTCCCCTTGATGCATACCTCATAGTCGTTATGAAATGCATATTAGTAAAACTACAAAGGGGATTATGAATTAAACATCTGAGAGAGAAGAGTAATCAAAAGGTTGACATATATATATATATATATATATATATATATATATATATATATATATATATATATATATATATATAAAAGACCTGTATAGATATTGATATTCATTGATATTCATATAAACCAAAGTACACCTTATCTAATGCCCTAACTGGTGGGTAAAGACCCTGTGATCTATAATAACAAAGGCACAATTATTAAAATAGAAACTCAACTATGTAAGAATAGGGTGAGGATGGGAACATGATCAATTGCATCAGGAAACAGAAACTGAATTTACTATTCCCAATAATTGATGAGGTCATATCTTGAATTTAGACCTCCTGGAATCCTGGTTTTTAACCAGAAAATCCAGAAGGACTCCCTCTTGGCAAACAATTGATCAAGGTCCCCACCTCGTTTAGGTTGGCACACCTTCCCAATATTGCACCAACTAAAGGTATTTAGGCTCTTCTGAGGAAAATTGACAAAGTGCTGGGTGAGAGGGTAGAGTACCTGCCAGTACTAATAGTGGAAAAATGTTCCCGCATACGGGAGTTTACATCACGGGTCATGAGTCCAACATATTGAAGCCTACACTGTTGACAATTTATCAAATAAATCACATAGGTAGTGGTGCAATTGAGGCAATGTTTAAAGTCAAAAGACTCCCCTGTAAGAAAGGAGGTTAAAGTTTTGGTAACCCTTACATGCTCGCAAGGTCTGCATTTTCTATGACCGCATTTAAACATCCCCTCACTTGTTAACGACGAACTAGAAGCTTAAACTCTTTCTTTCAATTGTGTAGGTGCCAGAATTGTTCCCAATGTTGTACACCTCCTAGAAGAAAATCTCAAACCTTCCTCTACCAAATTTATTAACTTTTCATCCACACTTAGTAACGGAAAATGTTTTTGAACTATTTTCATCACCTACAAAAACTGAGCACTATACTCACTAACAAAGTTACTCCCCTGAACTATGTCTTTGGGATGTTTTTTAGCATCTTCTAAGAAATGTTTCCTTGGTTGTTAATCTACTGCTTTTCTAGCCCTAACAATGTCTCTAGAAGAATAGTGCCTCTCCCTCAATCTTTTTGCTAGAAGGTCAGCTGCAAATAATCAACATGCCTGGTACAATTCTTTTTTGGCCCTTTGTTACTGCATATGAGGTGTGTTTGGGGTGGCAACCTGCTTTATGAACCAATGTGTTTCCTGAGATAGGTTTGCAAGACACTCTTGAAACCTTATTGCTACCATTAGAGCCTATCAAAGTCAGATCTAAGTAGTTAATTTGGGTAGGATGTTGTTCAGACCTACGTGGTTAACATTTTACCAATCTGCAAAATCCTGAATAAGGTCCTCTGGACCATCACACACAAATAACAAATCATCAATGTATCTTTTTAAGACCTGTATATATGGTCTGTAGGGGTTTCTATCTCCAAAGATGTGGGCAAATTCCCACAAGCCTAAAAATAGGTTCACATGGATGGGGCAAATTTTGCTCCCATCGCAGTCCCACACCTTTGGAGATAGAACATCCCCTGAAATTGGAAAAAAAGTATGTAAGCAAAAATATGGTCACCAAGTATGTAAACCCAATACTTTTCCCCTTGATGCATACCTCATAGTTGTTATGAAATGCATATTAGTAAAACTACAAAGGGAATTATGAAATAAACATCTGAGAGAGAAGAGTAATCAAAAGGTTGAAATATATACATATAAGACCTGTATAGAAGTTGAAGTAATATTCATATAAACCAAAGTACACATTATTTAATGCCCTAACTGGTGGGTAAAGACCCTGTGATCTATAATAACAAAGGCGCAATTATTAAAATAGAAACTCAACTACGTAAGAATAGGGTGAGGATGGGAACATGATCAATTGCATCAGGAAATGGAAACTGAATTTACTATTCCCAATAATTTATGAGGTCATATCTTGAATTTAGACCTCCTGGAATCCTGGTTTTTAGCCGGATAGAACTCCTTCTTGGCAAGCAATTGATCAAGGTCCCCACCTAGTTTAGGTTGGCACACCTTCTCAATAATGCACCAACTAAAGGTATTGAGGCTCTTCTGAGGAAAATTAAAGCCCTGAAAGCAAAGAAACAGGTGAATATTAAAAACATTTTGCAATTTTTGCCACAATATAGGGTTACTCAACACCCCAACACAGGAGATGTCCTCGTTCAACTATTGTTTAGCAGAAAGATCCATACATTGCTTGATGTAATTACACCGGGTGTAGCAGAAACAGTCCACATAAAGCAAGATAAAAGGAGAGTTGGAAAACCTTTACAAACCTAAACAGGAGATTTTGTCTGGGAAAGGTTGTATCGTGAAGAGATAAAATGATTACCAGGTGTAGTTTCCCAGGTTAAGGGCCAAAAGATGTATGAGATAAACACTCATTCAGGGCTATAATAAGAGCACCTCACTAAGGGGTGGGCTAAAATGATCAGAGGGATCCCAATGATAAAAATAAAATTATATAAGGTTGAAAAAGATGTGCAAATAATGTGAGAAAAAAGTGTCCAAATATAGAAATATAAAAAATATATAGTTGGAATTCCAATGAAAAAAACAATAATAATAGCTCAGTAAATATTGTTGTAATCCATGTGTAGTGAAAAATGAAAAATATCCTCAGCTATCTTCCGATGTGTAGGTGTCTTCTAGGCTTATTCGACTAGGCCACAGCTCATGACGATGACACCAGAACTCTGAGGGTGAGGTTCGACTGCGATGATCAGCGGCACCTGTTGGAGATATCTGCAGTCTTCAATCCGATCTGTATCATATTGCTGAATTCTCTGGAACCATTTGGAGTTTTTATATGCTTCCAGGTAACACCAGAGTTCCCTTTTAGGGCTTGAAGCATCATAAACTGGGAGGTGCCCTGCACTGCAGCCCTGTTTTTGTCTTGCAGGTTGGAACAATGGAGAGGTTTTGCTGTGCGTCCAAGGCTCTAAAGTGCTTCACAGATGAGCAAGAGTCTCTTGACAAACAACTTGGCATTAGGGCGCTTTCTGGTAACTCCTGTCCATTATTAAACTTTATTATTATTATTATTATAACTAAACTAAAAAAAATTTTGTATTATTTTTGTTTTATTTTCATCTACACACCTAAGATGAATCCAAATATGACCATACTGTTATTCGTGATAACCCTTTTCTCAATCCAATTTTGTTCACATCACTAACGCCATAAGCACACACCTCAAACTGGAAAACAAATTATCATACACCATGCTCTGCTCTATTGCTGTAACTTATCTGATGAGTGCTGGTGGAGAGTTATAAAAAATAACCCTCCTAGCCCCACCTCCCAAAATTATAAAGAATCCCATTCACTATATGGCCAAACAAAACCTATGTCCGAATTTCTATTCCTTATGTTACTTGCCCTTGCAAATGATGTAGAGTCTAACCCTGGTCCCCCAACAAATTCAATTTCTAGCCTTCCAGCTAAAAAAGGCCTCTCCTTTGGGCACTGTAATATCTGCAACTTACTACCAAAAATCGATGCACTGCAAGCTTGGTGTTTGCAATACTAGCCCAAAATCATTGTGATCTCTGAATCGTGGCTAACCGCAAAAATACCTGGGTATTCATACCATAGAAATGACAGAGCAAAGAGAGGAGGCGGCATTGTAATTTTTGTTGACAATTCCACAAAGTACACCCCCTTACAAAAATCTAGCTCTCCTGCCACCTTTGATTTCATTTCTGGCATAATTGAGATCCCGTGCAGAAATGTGAGGGGTATACTCACTTTTGTGAGATACTGAGTTATTTGAAATACTGCAAAGTGCTAGCTACCTGGTAAGTAGAATTATACACTAATATGAAAAAGAAAGAAAGAATTGCACCAAAATGAGATGCAATTCAAAGACCAGGATATAAAGCAAAACACTATATAATAACTGAAATACTAAAATAGGTCAAAAAATATGTGCAATTTATTAATGACAAATTTCTATAAAAAAACACCGCTAAACAATACATGTTTCTGTAATTTTCAAATAGAAAATACAACAGCAAAAAACAAAAGCATACCAACACCCCCACATAAACACACAAGGGACAAACAGACAATACACATGGGCCCCATTTGCAACTCTGAACTAAACCTAAGCCGGCAAATAAAAGTTCATAGCAAAAAACTTAATCCTAGTACTGATGAAATGGAAAATGACATGACAGCAAGCCAATGCAAAGGATGGGTGACTGATGATGATAGCTGAAACAATAAATGTAAACTGTTCATGAATGGATGAGTAGATGAATAAGATGATTAGTGATGAGGATGATCGTACATCAAATGACTTAGGTGAAGTTGCAGGTGTATAATACAAAAGCAGAAGAGATACCAGTATATCAAAAGCATATGGGTGGAGAGGTGTGGCGGGCATTTTTCAAATAAAAGTTTAAATAAACGTTCCAGTTGGGGGCGAGTATATAGCAAGATAGATAGAGCACATGAAAGGCAGTAAAACAATACTCAAAGCCCCTGATGTTGATCACTCATGCGATTCTCCAGGTAATACTTACGACCGCACCACACCAACAACCACCAATTCTCTGACCGGCAGAGGTGACAAGTCAATCGTGCTGGAATATGTTGTTCTGCATACCAATAGTAGGGGTATCCCACGGCAAAACACATCCTATTGCACATTTCACTCCCGATCTGCAGCAGGGAGCTTCTTCCGGGTTGTGACGTGTCACGTCATAGCGTCTCTTTTTATTGGTAGAAAAACTATTAAAGCGGCCACCTTGTAATTCCAAAATTCACAACTCTTAAAAGGGGAATCGCCATAGATGTATTAAAAAGGCATAGCATTGAGATAACAGCGTAAACCACTACCAATACATACAAAACAGACAAACAAAGACACAAGGACAAATACATTATAAACTAAGAATAGTAAAATAAAAATAAATAAAACTTATAATATACAAATCTATTAGCAAAAATTAACTATACTAGTAAACAATATTGATTTCAACATTGCGTGCAGTGATTAGTTGGTACGCTAGATAATAATAAGTGAAAAATGAATATTAGTTACACATATACCAAATAATATTTTAAGTAATCAATTAGTTTATTTTAATCAAATTTAATTAATATATTAGGTTTGCACCGCCACTTCTTAGTCGTGTGTGAGGAGCTGGGCCGGCCACACAGGGTGGCATCAAGTCCCTGAGAGCCAGGAGGAAGACAAGACTGGTACATAGACCACACCAGAGTGTGGGTGTAAAGGATTACATTTACTCAGATAGAGAACGAATTTATTGGTGCATTAACCAAATAGGTCTATTTTTTAGGGAGAAAGGATACAAATTCCAGTTTTTCGTTTAGTCCAATAGGGGACAGGGTTTTTAGATGGTAAATCAACCGTGCCTCCTTTTGGAGGAGGATAGTATCAATATCCCCACCTCTTCTGTGTGGATTCACCTTTTCAATTCCTATAAACTCCAAAAAATCCAGTTTGGAGTCATGGTATTTAGCAAAGTGTCTTGCAATTGGGCTATCTACATCAACATTTTTGATATCATCACAATGTTCATAAATTCTTGTTCTGAATTCCCTATAGGTTTTACCTACATAGAAGAAGGGACAAGTACAAGATAGAAGATAGATAATACCGGTACTAGAGCAATTGATGAAAGATCTAATCTGATATTTTCTCTGTGTACTGGTCTCAAAGTTTTTTGTTCTTTTCACAAAAGAACAAGCCGCACAATGACCACAGGGAGAACATCCTACTATACTTTGTGAATGGCTTACTAACCAATTTTGAGGTGTTGCTTTGACAAATTCACTCTTGACCAACAGGTCCTTAAGATTATTCGCTCTCCGTGCGGTCATAGACGGAAAATCTTCAATACAGTCAGACAAGTCCTCGTCCAAGTCCGCTTTAAGGCATAGTCATGCATGCATTGGATTAATAGTTTGTCTACCAATAAAAAGAGATGCTATGACGTGACACGTCACAACCCGGAAGAAGCTCCCTGCTGCAGATCGGGAGTGAAACGCGCAATAGGACGCGTCGGTGAGCAGCGTGTTTTGCCGTGGGATACCCCTACTATTGGTATGCAGAACAACATATTCCAGCACGATTGACTTGTCACCTCTGCCGGTCAGAGAATTGGTGGTTGTTGGTGTGGTGCAGTCCTAAGTATTACCTGGAGGATCGCATGAGTGATCAACATCAGGGGCTTTGAGTATTGTTTTACTGCCTTTCATGTGCTCTATCTATCTTGCTATATACTCGCCCCCAACTGGAATGTTTATTTGAACTTTTATTTGAAAAACGCCCGCCACACCTCTCCACCCATATGCTTTTGATATACTGGTATCTGTTCTGCTTTTTTATTATACACCTGCAACTTCACCTAAGTCATTTGATGTACGATCATCCTCATCACTAATCATCTTATTCATCTACTCATCCATTCATGAACAGTTTACATTTATTGTTTCAGCTATCATCATCAGTCACCCATCCTTTGCATTGGCTTGCTGTCATGTCATTTTCCATTTCATCAGTACTAGGATTAAGTTTTTTGCTATGAACTTTTATTTGCCGGCTTAGGTTTAGTTCAGAGTTGCAAGTGGGGCCCATGTGTATTGTCTGTTTGTCCCTTGTGTGTTTATGTGGGGGTGTTGGTATGCTTTTGTTTTTTGCTGTTGTATTTTCTATTTGAAAATTACAGAA
Organism: Bombina bombina; assembly: GCF_027579735.1. Classification (NCBI taxonomy): domain Eukaryota; kingdom Metazoa; phylum Chordata; class Amphibia; order Anura; family Bombinatoridae; genus Bombina; species Bombina bombina. Next base: position 888,076,330 of record NC_069501.1, on the reverse strand, counting down.
ACATGTATTGTTTAGCGGTGTTTTTTATAGAAATTTGTCATTAATAAATTGCACATATTTTTTTACCTATTTTAGTATTTCAGTTATTATATAGTGTTTTGCTTTATATCCTGGTCTTTGAATTGCATCTCATTTTTGTGCAATTCTTTCTTTCTTTTTCATATTAGTGTATAATATATATATATATGTATTAATGTATTTATATGTGTATATATATATATGTATTTGCAGTCATATATACACATATAAAGACATTCATATAGATGTACACACACACACACATATATATATATATATATATATATATATATATATATATATATATATATATATATATATATATGTGCATTAGAATCCCTTGCCATTAAGTAGATGAAAAAATGTAAAATCATATTTTTGCAATATTCATAATTAATAAAGATTTTAACTATGTATTTACTGTAAATATTTTACATTCGCTAATGCGAATATGCTACATTTTTTGCATGTTGGGTGTTTTTTTCAACAATTTCTTTTTCCTTCATTGATTTCAATAGGGAATGCGAAAATTTGATGTTTTTTTTCACGATCTCTGTTTTTTTCTACTTTTTTTCCTTCATCGATTTCTATGGGGGAATATATGCACGCAAAAACTTGAGTTAATGTTTTTGCACTATTCGGGTTACAGCTAGAGCAAAATACATTTTTTTGGAACTTGTAATATGAACGCAACCCGACTAGCTCAAAAAGCTTAACTCTAGCTGAGTTTTTGCCATCGCCGATTGTGTCTTCAAAGTTATCATCCAATTGCTGATCTTTACATTCAACTTAATGAGTTCACACATGACAATTCGTTTTACCTTGGCCAGCTGAGGAGAAATGAGCTACAGGTTCTTTTTTCTAAAAAGTGAACAGGTTGACAGCTTTAGCAGTGGTGGCTCTTGACTTTGCGAGGCCTTAGGCGAAATTTGAACATGAGGCCCCTACTGACACCCATAGTAAAAATTAAATTTAGAAAATGCAATAATAAGAATTAAGGGATGATCTACACCAAAATGTATTGTTTAAAAAAGATAGATAATGCCTTTAGTACACATTCCCCTGTTTTGCATAACCAGCACTGTTATATTAATACACTTTTTACCTGTGTGATTTTCACACTGATGAGCACAATGTTCTCTATGGCACACAAGAACTAGAGCTGGACCACCGTTTCCATACCATACATCTATACACAGCCAAATGGAGAAGCTGAGGTTGCCTGTGACTACTACCCCCAAGGGAAGTTATTTTTGTAACACTAATTATAACCTTTTTAAAAAAAATTGTCACATAACTGTGAAAAGCTTTCAACAAAGAATACCAAGTGAACAAAGCAAATTTGACAGGAAGCTACCTCTTGATAAAAAAGAACACTCAGAATGAAACCAAGCGCTGCAATAAAGCTCTCAGCCAACTATCACCTTGATTACGAGTTTTGCGGTAAACAGGGTGCGAAATTAATGCAACACAAATTGCGTTATTTAGCTCTCCATAACGCTGCCATTACGAGTTTTTGAAAAGACTCATTGTGCGTGTGATATGGTGATGTTAAGCTCCATACCGTACAAAATCCAAGGGATGCTTTGACGTGCTCGTGCACACTTTCCCCCATAGACATCAATGGGGAGAGAGTGTTAGGAAAAAAACTAACACCTGAAGTGTGGAATGAAATATCTCCATAACGCAACCCCATTGATGTCTATAGGGGAAAAAAGTTACGTTTAAACCTAACAATCTAACATAAACCCCAAGTCTAAATACCCCTAATCTGCCCCACCGACACCGAAATAAAGTTATTAATTCCTAATCGGCCACTCCTGACATTGCCACTACTAATAAAAGTTATTAACCCCTATTCCGCCGCAACCCCGACATCGCCACCACTAATAAAAGTTATTAATCCATATTCTGCCGCTCCCCGACAATGACGACACTATAATAAATGTATTAACCCTAAACCTCTGGCCTCCCACATCACCGCCACTAAATAAACCTATTAACCCCTAAACCACCAGCCCCCCACATTGCAAAAAACTAAATTAAACTATTAACCCCTAAACCTAACAACGCCCTAACTATACATTAAAATTACAATATCCTTATCTTAAAATAAATAAAAACGTACCTGTGACATTAAAAAAACCTAAGTTTAAACTATAAATTAACCTAACATAACTATTATACTAAACTACTATACTAAAATTAAAATAACTACCAATAAAAAAAAAAAATACACATTAAAAAGTCTAAAATTAAAAAAAAAAAATACTAAATTACGAAAAATAACAAACGTCATTATCAAAAATAAAAACAATTACACATAATCTAATAGCCCTATAAAAATAAAAAAGCCCCCCAAAATATACAAAAACCCTAGCCTACAATAAACTACCAATAGCCCTTAAAAGGGCCTTAAGTAGGGCATTGCCCTAAAGAAATCAGCTCTTTTACCTGGAAAAAATATAAAGACCCCCAACAATAAAACCCACCACCCAACAAACCCCCCAAAATAAAAAAGCTAACTCTAACAAAAACCTAAGCTACCCATTGCCCTGAAAAGGGCATTTGTATGGACATTGCCCTTAAAAGAGCATTTAGCTCTTTTACATTGCCCTGAAAAGGGCATTCAGCTCTTTTACCTAAATGCCAAAACCCTAATCTAAAAAAAAAAACAACCCACAATTTTTTTTTAAATACCTAACACTAACCCACCGAAGATCCATTCACAGTTTCTGAAGTCCGGACATCCATCCTCATCCAGGCAGCGAGAAGTCTTCATCCAGGCGGCGCAAAGTCTTCATCCAGGCGACGAGAAGCCTTCATCCAGGAGGCAGAATATAAAGAGATAGGTGTGCACACACCACGCTCTATAGGGGGCGCTAGATAGAGTATAGCACCTGCAACAGGATAAATACAATAAGTATAGCTATAATAAGTAAAAATCATACAATTTAAGTACTCAATGTAGAAATCAAACCCAAAATGGTGGATCATTAACAATAAAATAAAATAAATGCAAACAGCACATAAAGTCCACAACAGTCATAGAATGGAAGTGTAGGCAGCTCTCTGTCATAGGACGGTCATCCTGAGGAAAACGTGGTCTAAAAAGAGAAGAGGAACAGAGGCGCCAAGCATGGCCTAATATCGTCAGGGCACCAGACAACACAAGACCAAAAAGTTGAAAAAATACTCACAAATGGGGCTCACCCTTATGGTGCTATTGTAGCAGACTGGAGCTATAAACGTGGTCCAGCTCACGTCACAACCAGCTAGAGAACCGAATCCAGATAGTCCTTAGGAAGGCCTGCTAGGAAAATCCTGGAGATGGAAAAAGGCACAGAAGCATAGCCCAGTACTGTTTACAACAGGACAAATAGAATAATAAGGGTACACTTACAAGAGGCGAAGCACCACCAGGTGCAGTATCAGCGTTACTGGGGCCTCTCAGTCGCCCAGTGGACTGTGGATTCCAGTCAGCAGGATGAAGAGGATCCCAATCAGAATGTAAAAATCCAGCAAATAAGATATACAGCAACCAAAAAAAGATCCGTCCCCACAAATTGGGAAAAGAATAATAGCAAGTGTATGATAAAAAGTTTCTTTTAGATAGCCTGATGAAACAGCCCTAAGTGGTTGAGAAACGCGTCACTTGTTTTTAATAAAGAAACTTTTTATCATACGCTATTATTCTTTTCCCAATTTGTGGGGACGGATCTTTTTTTGGTTGCTGTATATCTTATTTGCTGAATTTTTACATTCTGATGCATTTATACTATTTTCAATAGAATTGTTTAATATCATTCTTTTATGTTTTATGAAGTATATTAAATTGGCATAGTCCCCTTTTTAAATGTAAGATTTGGTCTCATTTTTCAATCATAGTATCTTATACATATTAAGAACACTAGTGCACTATTTAAAGGGATACACTTTGCAACTTGAAATATTAAGTATTTCGTTTTCCACCAAATTTACACCATTAGTGAATGGCACTTTGAATTAATTTAGATTTTGTTTTTGATAGCACTTTGTTACTTGCAGGATATACCTGGTTTTATTGTATTTATATTCACGTTTAGAGTTACGTCACCTTTAGAGTTACGTTTAGAGTTACGTCACCTTCAGCTTTTTAGCGCTCCTGTTTTTTGTTATTTCATAGTACTAGTTTCTGGCCTATATTAGGGACCTTTAGGTCTTTTCAGGAGTTTGGTGTATCACCCTGCGCTCATATTTAACCTTTATTTTTACATAACTACTGCTCTCAGATGGCGGTATAGATTGTGTCAGTATAGGCTGTAACGCAAGCATTTTAGCCTCACCGCACAACCTGTAATACCTGCGCTATGAAAGTTTTTGAGTGCGAGATTGACATTGTGTTACATTTCACCTCAGCTTCTTCACAAAGCACCTTGTGAACAAGCCAAAAACTGCACCTTTGGATGAACTTACGCAGACACTCAATCAAAAATCACTGTGAAACAAAATACTGGTCACCATTTCACCCAACCTGACCACTCCATCCAAAACCTCAAAATCAAGATTCTCAGCGGCAACTTCAAAAACACTATGGAAAGAAAAACCTTTGAAATGAAAATAATAATGCACTTCGACTTGTTAAATTATGGACTAAATTTGGACTCTGGTTACTTAAAGGGCCATAATACCCAAATGTTTAAACACTTGAAAGTGATGCAGCATAGCTGTAAAAAGCTGACTAGAAAATATCTCCTGAACATCTCTATGTAAAAAAGAAAGATATTTTTCCTCAAAAGTTCCTCAGTAGCCACCTCCCATTGTAAAGGATTTCTAAGCAGCATTTTAGTGTGTCTGTCCTAGGACAGCTTAGGGGATGAGCCTTGTGAACTCTTATATTATTTCACCAATCAGGTAAAGGAAGCTTACTATGAAATCTCATGAGAGTTAAGTCAAATCTCATGAGATTACAGTAATAGTTCATGACCTCAGCACTGCTGATGCTGATTGGCTGCTGTTCATTTCTTCATTTTTTATTTTTTTTATCTGCAGCTGGGCAACATCTGAGTATAACTTTTTACACAGAACTTACTCTGCTGAGCTGAGGAGACTGTGAGGTAAAATATCTTCCTTTTTTACATAGAGATGCTCAGGTGCTATTTTTCTGTCAGCGTTTTACAGTTATACTGCATCAGTTTCAAGTGATTTAGCATATGAGTATTATGTCCCTTTAACACATTATCAAAATTTTTTGTAATGTACTTTCATATAGTCAATTACATTGTATATTTCACACTCTCTATGCATAGGTACACAGGTAAGCCTATGTCCACACTTATGTCAATATTATTATTACCTTTTTACCTTTTTTCTTTCTTTCCTTTCTCCTTTTTTGACTATCTGATATTCCCCCATACACATAATTTCGCATCTTTATACATATTGTTTCCATGTTTATATATAACTTTATGTCAGTATATGCTCTATGTAAAACCATATATTTCTGTTCTCCTACACTGGACAGTCTGCCTCTGTCACCTAAACCCCCCTCATGATTTTTATGACACCCCCTCCTCTCCTTGCACTCAGCCCTCTGTAACACTTTCTGTTCTTTTTAGCCATCCTGTGTTTTAAGATATAATATGTAAATTCCATTGAATTGGTCAGTATACAAAATCAAAATAATAAACTTCTTAATACTGGAAATACCTGCACACACCAAACAAGAATTGTACTCTGAAACAATTCAGAAAAGATCACAAGAGATAGAAAGAATAATAGATGTGGTGCTAGAAAAGCTAGGTATAAAAACACAATAATTTCCTAAAAATATATATAAATTAATCCTTATAAATATAATCCTAAAACGTAAAATTATTAAAATTGTATAGCTGGCAAAATAATAATAGTATAAAAAAGTAGTCCAAATGGTTAATCGTATTTTAACGACTTTAGGCCAAACAACGAATAATGTGGTCAAAAGCAGTGTAATATTCAAGCTTGTATACAGTCATATAGCCAGTATAAACCCGGTTGTTTTCACCTATACCAAACAGTCCCACACTTTACCTGTAAGTATCTTGAAGCTATGGGACCTTACCTCCGGATAGACTCTCTTTCTTTCAGAGTCACAACCGGGAACGGGAATGACCTGATTTGCGGTGTCCGGGTCCTGCTCATAGCTGATCTTCCTTCCTTCGTCGGGAACCTTTGGCGTGTGACGTAATCACAACCGTCACGTGGGTTTTGATTCTCCCAATCCAGTCCTGATAAACATCTGAAGAAGCTTATGCCACCCACAAAAGTCCCTTAAAGTATCACTTAACTATTCACCTATAAATGGGCTAAAAAGTGGATTTAAGAGATTATAAAATAGCCCACTGTATTTAAATTCAAATACCATTCAAACCTAAAAATACCCAACTTGGGCATAGTTTTCTCATAATTCTTGCATTTAAAAACCCTGCATTATCATGTTGGACATCAACTCGCCTAATTCCTCATAAGAGACTATAAGTAGCATAACTTATATGGTTTTTAGAATGTGAATTTTATAAATTAATATTTTAACTTAAACATTTTTAACATTTTTTAACATTGTTTCCAAGTATGTCAAACACAATCAAAAGATAGCCTACATAAGCGGCAAATAATGACCTTTTTTATACATCCATTTTAGCCTTTTTTTAACATATCCATTATAGCTATTAACGTTCTCATACAATTATTCCAAAACATGGAATTACATTTAGCAAACAATAAGACATTGATATTTCCTAGAACACGGAATTCTAATTTAAGCAAATAAAGAATTGTGATTTCCTGAAATAGTCTATTCAGGAGTTTGGATGTAAACCAACTGCTCCTGAGTCCGCAATACCACATGCTTTTTTTTTTTTTCCACCGCAATTTTTCAATTCAGATGTACAACGCAAGACCGGAAGTGCGTAAGGAAGCCGTAAACGCACTTCCGGTTGGTACACTATGGGAGATACGAAGCTAAGGGCTATGGAACAACACACCTCAAGGATCTATAACCCTACATTGTACTTCCAGGGCACAACATTTAGCCAAACATACGGGTTATTAAACCAAAAATAGCGCAAAATTTTGGCGCAAAATTTTTGGCGCACTTTTCAAAGAATATCATTGGCCAGTTAAGATAATAAAAGGCCAGGAACAGTTAGAGCCGATACCAGTCTTGAGAAAGGTCTTCACAGACCGAAACGTGTAGAATACTGGTATAACGGCTCAGGAGCACTAGGTAAGCCAAATACTTATCATCCACATTGTTAGAGGCATTATTGCACTATGTCCTTTTCTGTTTTTTCCTTAGGTAACTGAAGGATTATAACACACACCGCAAATCATATTTTGAGATCTATTACAATTGGAAGCGAAGCATTATCAGTGACACAACACTATTTCCACTATTAGCCTTAGAAACCACCTTTTTTGGATCACAGTTTTTTCAATACATTTTTATATTTTAGGTGTACACCTTGTTTTTTTTTTTTGTTTGTTTGTTTTTTTGACACATTTTTTGAGGATTTTTATATCTTGTATTTTTTAATTCACTTTCCACCACCCACACATTGTGTATTTTGTGACTATTATTCATGGATTATTACGCATAATTTGGAAACTATATTTAATCAGGATTGCATATTGGATCAAATTTGGAGTTTTTCTCTTGGGACATTAAACGCACATATATTTTTTGGAACTGATTTTTCTTTTTATATTCAAACTTGTTTATTATTTTTTTATTATATGCGACTATATTGTTATAAATCTTTTAGGACCATTTAAACCTGTCTTATTATTTTTTAAGAACACTATCCACACATTGGGATAAGCGCGCATGTAATAGACTATATTCATAGCTATTCCAATTGTTTTGTAACCACAGTATATCTATACCACCTTTAATAGAGTCAAATCGTTATCAAATTATGTCATAACTATCCCAAAGAAATATATAAAAGAAATTTCAATATAATTTTATAAACATTGTACTGCAATTTAATACCATTGTGTATTGTATACTAACAATTAATTGTGTTTTAATTGTGTTTTTCATTGTAATTTCATGTTGATTTTTAATCTGATTTTAAGAGTTGTAATTAAATAATAATTTTAACCTTAACATCATCATTATTATTGAAACCTCACACGTTGATATATAGCGTGGACACCACCTTAAGCAACACAAACCTAACGGGGAGTGTAGCGCTTTTCTTTTGGAACATTTCTTTCGTGTTTATTGAATTGGTCAGTATTGCTTCAGACTTGAGGAAGAAAGGAATTCTTCCAAAAGATTGTCAACTTATAAATGAATAGTTAGTCCAGTAAAAAAGTATAATTGCTCAATGTAATACTCTTGTTATTTTGATATATATATATATATATATATATATATATATATATATATATATATATATATACATACATATGTGTGTGTGTGTGTGTACAAATATATTTTTATATTTATATATGCATTTACAGATTTATATACATATGTAAAAACATAAATATATTTGTACACGTATGTAGACATATATATTTTGGAGCCTTTTGCAGTTAAGTAGATGAAAACATGAAAAAATATATTTGTGCAATATTCATATTTAATAAAGGTTTTAACTATGTATTTAATGTAAATACATCACATCCCCAGGGATAGGCAAGGTGTCCGTACACGGACACTGGTGTCTGTGACTAGCCCTTGCAATGCCCGTCTCATCCTTAGTATATATTTTCTTTCTGATTAAATAATAGGAATAAAAAAAATATGTAGTGTGAATAAAGTTAGTGGCTTGTCAAGAGATTGCTAGCGATATTGGGTGATAAGTTATTGAATAAATAAAGCCTGAGTGAAATACTGGATGTGTATCTGCATCTGTATAACACTCAGCTCTATACAAAAACACAGTAGTGACACTGGCACATGCTATAGCCAGACAAGGGCTAATTATAGGGTCAGTGGTATCTGCATCAGTATAATAACACCCAGCACTATATAATGACACAGTAGTGACACTGGCACATGGGTATAGCCAGAGGAGGGCTGGTTTTAGGATCAGTGGTATCTGCATCAGTATAATAATACCAAGAACTATAAAATAATGTTTTTAATCTCAAATGTACCTTGGTGTCCTTCACAAAGGTCTGTACTTTGGAAAATGTCCGCCACAGCCTTTGTCTGTGCCTATCCCAGCACATCCCAACGTTTTGCATATAGCAGAATATTTGCTAAGTATTTTTAAATAGATATTCCTATGTATATCTGTATATATCTATGCCTATATATAAACATCTATATACTATATATAGGTATACATATATATATTGTACCAAAATACTATCAGATGTATGTAGAAATATATATTTATGAATAAAGAGAACATTCTTTTATGTGAAGAACATTGGAATGTGAAATATTCATATTTTCAAGTTGGTTACCTCACATGAGAATATGCAATCGGGTTTGCGCAAGATGGGGGAATACATGAACGTGCAAGCGATATTGTAAGTTCCGCTTTTTGCGCTCGATGGGTTAGCGCTCTAGTAAAAACAGTTTACGTTCAACTCAAAATATGAGAGCAACCGGACACACACAAAAAGCTTATTTCTAGCATAATTATTGCCCGAGCGAGAGCGTTAATTAGCGCCCAACTTGTTATCTGGCCCTTTTTCTTTTTAGGTGGAAAAAAAAAATGTTGGTTAATATTAAATTCAAAGAAATACAAATATCTTCTGTGTGTGATACATTGCTATTGTCTTCTAAAGGTATCTCATCATGCTACATTTAAACTAATTAGCCACTATTTTTCATGAGCACAAGTAATGTACCAAACGCTTGGACAATATGTTTATCATTGCTTTCATATAGCTTGTGTGAGCAAAAACAAATCTGATTTTTTTTTTATGTCATTTTAAGATATTTGCACATATTTCCTTCATAAAGCCTGCGGAACCCCTGCTAAGCTCTATAATTTCACTAAATAAAATAAAAAACTATAATGACTATACCCCTAAGACATGCATATATTAAATGTAATTTACTATGTAATTATAATTGATATCCATTATGTCAAGATACTCATGCAGTATATCAAATATCACAAATCATGTTAAATACATTTTCAATTGCTTTTTCTACACATATTCCAGTTCTTAAACAAAACAGAAACTAGGCAGTATAGTAGTCTAAACCTTTTTATGTTTGATTTTATCTTACTGTCATTCTGTACATTTGTTTTCATAGATTAATAAAGTGCACACTTGTTCCTGCCCATGAGAACAAAATTGCCTATTACAATAAAAAATATTGTCTAACTGAAATCATACTTTCTATAACCTATTTTAAAAATGCATAATTAAATAAGAGTTTGGGTTTTAAAATGTCAACAACGAATCTCACGTTCTTTCTCCATTTTTGAATTATTTTTTGTTTTTAATGAAAGGACACTTTTTTTTTTATCTTTCCATTGATTCACTTTGCATACACAAAATCACAATTTATAGTGTACAGTAGTGCTGATGCAGACACAACACTTCCAATAAGAATAATGCGTGGGTCACATAGAGTGATTTATTGAACTGGTTGGTTATAGGGGGAAAAAAGCAGAAGGCTAATCTGATTTATGGTTCTAATTTTGTTTGGTCACATTGCAACTTGCCATTTGTAGTGGTATAGAATTACCATGTACAATAAATGTCAAAGATTCATTACCTATTGTATTAGTGCTCTTAAACTGCATATTTAACTATTTGCCTGAGTAAATGTTTTCTACATATTTCACTGATGAAAGACATTACAAAATAAATCTATACATATTTGCATATTGCAAAGAACTAAATCAGGGGCTCAGAAACATAAAAGTCATTAATATTAAAACCAGTTTGCACCATTAATCTGAAAATTTCCTGCTACTAAAACATTTTTTAATTAAATAATTCAATTAAATCATCATGTAATATTGTAATCACTGGATCTGTTGATGAATGGGAGGATATAGTGCAATTTTATAATGAGTTTAAGAAATCATAAAGCTTGCAATGTCTTATCCATAAACAGGTAAAATACCAAAAAGGAAACAGTTCTGCATTATTCTGTCATTTGTATATATTTTTTTATAAAATGAGAATACAACAAACAAAATATCACAAATAGAAAAAAGAAAAAAAAACACTTAAAGGAACATGAAACCCAATTTAATGATTCAGATAGAGCATGTGATTTTAAACAGCTTTCCAAGTTACTTTTATTAACTAACTTGGGTGTTCTCTTGGTTTTCTTTTTTTTTTTTTTTTTTTAAATATACCTAGGTAGGCTCAGGAGCTGCTGATTGGTACCTGTACATATATGCCCTATGTTACTGGCTGACCAAATGCATTCAGCTAGTGTAACACTCATATATACACTACCTGATAAAAAAAGTATGTCTATAAATATTAATAAAACAAATGATATAAAGGTTAAAAGTATATGACAAGGTATTACAATGGAAAAGGCTATTATGTGTGTATGTATATATATATAAATATGTGTATGTATATAGATGTATGCATATATATATATTTATATTTATAATATTTATATGTGTGTATACATTTGTATTTATGTATTTACAAATGTACAAACATATATACATACAAATACATATATATATATATATATATATATATATATATATATACACTCAAATACCTTAAAACATGAAAAATAATTGTTATTCAATTTTAATATTTTATAATATTTTATGATGTGTTTCACTGTGTTTTTGCTGTAAATATTTTACATTCCAATGTTCTTCACATAGTAGAAAATGTTCTTAGTATTTTCAAATATATATTCCTATATATATATCTATACCTTCTTATAGGTATAGATATTTATTAAAATAAAAAAAATCATATATGTAGAAATATATATTTAAAAATATGCATAACTAAGTTTCGGTTTAGCGCTGTAGGTCTAAATTGGTGTTGGGTTAATGGACAAACAATAAGTGCTAGGTTTTATTTTAACAGCACTCTCCTTTAAAGTCTATGTGGAGAAGAAGTTAGCGCTGTCATGATTTCTGAAGTCCTTACCGCACATCGGGTTTCACTTGCACACAGACATTTGACTTTTAACTTTTAATACGAGTGCTAACCTGCCCGTGTTAAAAGTTTACATGTGAGCGAAAGTGCTGAATAGTGCCCTATCAGCAAGATTGCAAGTAGCGCGTTATGACTCTTCTGCGTGTGATGTGGTCTTTTCGCAATAAATTTCCATTGCACAGGTATTACAAGTCTTGAAAAAAGGTGATTGAGCAAAGCATTTCCATGCTCGAATAGCTGTATTTAACAGCTTTGCGCAACAAAAAGGTTTCCCAAAACACTTCAAAAATACAGTGCAAAGTACAGTTACACTCATATTAGCACTGTCTAATAAAAATTATTTTAAAAAATATTGCACAAAAAACTCAAAGATACGAGATCTCGGGTGTTAGAAAAAAAAAGCAGACGCAGGGATTTTACATTGACACACATACACATACATAGAGAAACATGGATTTATATGTATAGAGATATGTTTAACTATGGAGATAATGAAAATATTTTACATTACAATCTTATGCACATTAAACAATATATATGATGTATTTTCAAAGAGATATTCACATATAGATCTCGAGATATCTAGACATATATATATATTCATATACATATCTCAATATAAATAGATATATCAGTACAAAAATCATCATATACAGTATATAGAGAAATATTTATTTAGAATTAAATATAACATATTCTGTTGCGAAAACATTTTCGTAATATGAAATATTTGCATTTTCATGTACACTTTATGAGGAGAATATATCATGGGCTTTGCGCAATAGATTAGGGTTTTTGTGGGGGGTTTTCTATTTGTCTTTTCCATTAACTTCTATGGTGAATACGTGAACGCACACGCAATTTCGCTGTTTGCATTACGCGGCTTTACGCGCACACAAAATATTTTAGCCAATTAGTGCAGTGTCTGCCACAATCCACGGGCGTGATCACAATGTTATCTATATGGTTTACATGGTTTACAGGAATTAGTTCTCCCCTGTTGTGAAAAGCAAATAAAAAAGCATGTGATAAGAGGTGGCCTTCAAGGTAGCATTCAACTAAGAATACCAAGAAAACAAAGCAAAATTGCTGATAAAAGTAAATTGGAAAGTTGTTTAAAATTACATGCCCTATTTGAAACATGAAAGTTTTTTTTGGACTTGACTGTCCCTTTAAGTCTTGTCGCCAAGTGCATCCAATACACTGCTGTAAAATGTAATGCTTTTTAAGACCTGCAGTAAACCATTATTATTAACTAGTCCTAAAGCCCGTTCACACGGGCCATTTTTTGCAGTACAGTGGTCCCACCCCTTGCGTTCTCTCCCTCCCATTCTCTTTTGCTTTCTCTCTCTCCCCCTCCCTTTTGCGCTCTCTCTCCCCCTCTCTTTTGAGCTCTCTCTCTCCCCCCTCTCTTTCCCCCCTCTCTTTTGCACTCTCTCTCTCCCCCCCTCTTTTGCTCTCTCCCCCTCTCTTTTGCGCTCTCTCTCCCCCTCTCTTTTGAGCTCTCTCTCCCCCCTCTCCCCCCCCCTCTCTTTTGCACTCTCTCTCTCCCCCCCTCTTTTGCGCTCTCTCTCTCCCTCTCTATCTCCCCTCTCTCTCCATCTCCCCTCTCTCTCTCTCCCCCATCTCTCTCTCTATCTATCTATCTCCCCTCTCTCTCTATCTCCCCTCTCTCTCCCCTCTCTCTCTCCCCTCTCTCTCGCTCCCCTCTCTCTCGCTCCTGTCTCTCTCTCACCTCTCTCTTTCTCTCTCCCCTCTCTCTTTCTCTCTCCCCTCTCTCTTTCTCTCTCCCTCTCTCCCCTCTCTCTCTCTCTCTCTCTCTCTCCCCTCTCTCTCTCCCCTCTCTCTCTCCTCTCTCTATCTCCCCCTCTGTCTCTCTCTCTCTCTCTCTCTCTCTCTATCTCTATCTCCCCCTCTCTTTCTCTCTCCTCTCTCTCTCCCCTTTCTCTCTCTCCCCTTTCTCTCTCTCCCCTCTCTCTCTCCCCTCTCTCTCTCCTCTCTCTCTCCCCTCTCTCTCTCTCTCCTCTCTCTCTCTCCCCCCTCTCTCTCTCTCCCCTCTCTCCTCTCTCTCTCCCCCCCTCTCTCTCCCCCCTCTCTCTCTCTCCCCCCTCTGTCTCTCTCTCCCCTCTCTCTCCCCTCTCTCTCTCTCTCTCTCTCTCTCTCTCCCTCTCCCCTCTGTCTCTCTCTCACTCCCCTCTCTCTCCCCCTCTCTCTCTCCCCCCTCTATCCTCTCTCTCTCTCCCCACATCTCCCCTCTCTCTCTCTCCCCTCTCTCTCTCTCTATCTCCCCCTCTGTCTCTCTCTCTCTCTCCTCTCTCTCTCTCTCCCCCTCTCTCTTTCTCTCTCCCCTCTCTCTCTCCCCCTTCTCTCTTTCTCTCTCCCCTCTCTCTGTCCTCTCTTTCTTTCCCCCTCTCTCTCTCAATCTCTCCACATCTCCCCTCTTTCTCTCTCCCCTCTCTCCATCTCCCCTCTCTCTCCCCCCTGTCTCTTTCTCCCCTCTTGATCTCTCTCTCTCCCCTCTCCCCTCTTTTGAGCTGTTTGAGCTCTCTCCACGGCCTTCACGGCCCTGCCCCCGGTCCCGCCCCCTTCATGGGCCTGCACACCAGGCCACGCCCCCTTCATGGATCTCCACTCTAGGCCATGCCCCCTTCCCACTCAGCCACGCCCCTTCTTCTTGCGGCAGTCGGCAGATCAGGTAGGGAATCCAAGGCCAGGTGTGTTTGTCCTCGTGCTGTCTCTATTGCACATGACAGCTTCGGACAAAAACACTTGGCCTTTTATAGTATAGGATAGTTTTGCACAGGACTACATGAAGAACTCTACTGCTTGCTCACCATCAGCTTAGCATACCATTGGCTATGTACTAAAAGCTACAGTCTTCACCCAGTACTTGTTCTTAATTACTTATTGTTACATACCAGACAAGCATCTTGTAATGGGTTACACATCTATAAGCTTGTAAGAAGTACATAAAACCTTTAAATAATCATAGTTTTTAAGCAGCCGAAAATGGCTGCCAAGCCCCGCCAACAGCTTTCTTTTTGTCAAGTTATCTGTTTTCTTGTATGACGGTTTAGCAGTACACGTTTAATATTTTTCAGTTAGCTACTTCAAATTGCACATGCACAAATCAGCTTGAGCGAGTAGGAAAACGTATTTAAGAGTTGATCGTGATTGGAGAAACTCAACATACAATAAATATACATGCAATATGTGAGCAGAGGCAGGATGCTTCTCTGGTATGTAACAATAAGTATTGAAAATTATGTATTGGGTCTAGACCAGTGGTCGCCAACCAGTGGTCCGTCGAGAAGATGTTGGTGGTCCTTGACACCATCAAGCAGGAATTAATCTCCTCTGATGGTGTCACCCCCGTTGCCCCGCAACTCCCTACAGTTCCTAGTTGGACAACAGTGAAAACCGATGGAGGAGTTAAATTAAAATCTGCCATACACACGTTGCATAGTACTGCCCAACTTGCATAGCTAGATTGTATTTTTAACTCCTCCCGCCCGGCGATCTGCTCAGAGGAAGATGCTTCCATTCTAAATCCAGCAGAGGTTGGTATAGTCTTGGCTTGAAATAGTGGAATTTAAGTACAGTATATAAAAATAGAAAATCTTAAAAATAACATTTCTCTCTTATATTTCATTTATTTTCTTCCCTTTACCTGTTTCTTTGTAGTAGTTTTCCAAATGCCTTTAGATGGAATTACATCACTGTTTGTCTTTCTCCTCTCCCTCTTCTTTTTTTTATTAAATATAAATTATTTTTTCATTCTAATAATTTTTCCGCGCACAAAGCCATTCCACCAGAATTTCAGTAATTGCCATCCAGCAGATCAGCCATATTCCACCAGTATTTTAGTAACTCCCAGTAACATCAGTCATGGCTATCTCACATCCATATTGAGAGCTTTCTGATATAAACTTAATTTATGACTCCAATGTCTGTCCATGATCATAAGTAGTTTTGAATAATTCCTAAATGGGGAGGTAACTTGTTGGCACTCACCCTTCATCTGTCATTTGGAAGTATTCTCTCAGTTCTGTCATTCAGTTAGTTAATTCCAAAAAATAATTCTTAAAAATGTTTAAATATATACATAATGTAAACTTAGCTATGGTTTTAGTAGTTATGTACAGTATGTGTGTTTGTGTGTATATATATACATACATTATACAGGTTTGTACCTTTTAAAACAAAATCATATTATTCGTCCATGGGATTCAAAAGTCTGAATTTAGTGGTCCCCGAGGTCTGAACGGTTGGCGACCCCTGGTCTATACTGTCCCTTTAATCGATATCCAATAATCAGATGTTTGCATACCCTAGAGTAGTCTTCAGGGCACAAAAATAAGCAAGATTTTCATGATATCTGAACTAAAGCACAGGTGAAATAATCAGTTGATGAGTGAGAGCAGGTTAGTAACCATTGTTACTGATCAGCTGATTATTTTACCTGTGCTCTATTTTAGATATCATGAACATCTGGCCCATTCGTATACCCTAAAGGTTGGTGTTGAAAAACTCTGCTCAAGATTATCTCTTGAGTTATAAGAAATAACTTTCGACTTGTAATATGAACTCAAACACTAACCATTGCTTTCAAATGATGTTTACACAAAACAGCGCTAAAATGTTTGTGCTCCACTTGTAATCAGGGCCTAAATGTATTATTTTCTATTTGATAAGATGCAATATATACTTGCAATATATTTGATTTTTTAAAACTACTTTATAAAGTGCACGAATAAACTGCCAATTCAACAGTAGGTTGTGTGCACAGACATCCTCCATTTGAGTGCTAATTGTTAAAAGAACCCTTTTTGTGAACGCAGGTAAATGTTGCACAAATCCTTCTTAATTAACCTAAAATACATTGTCCCTTTAATGTCTAAAGTGAAAATAGCTACATTTTATACACCAAGAAAGAAGACTTTAAAAGGTTTATGCTGGTGCCAAAAGATAATTTGTTACATTATTAATAAATCATTGGACGGTAAACAAAAAGCAATTAAATTTAAAAATATATATGACAAAAAAAGATTAAAGGGACACTGAACCCAAATTTTATCTTTCGTGATTCAGATAGACCATGCCATTTTAAGCAACTTTCTAATTTACTCCTATTATCAATTTGTCTTCGTTCTCTTGCTATTTTATTTGAAAAGGAAGGCATCTAAGCTTTTTGTTTGGTTCAGAATGCTGGACATCAATTTTTTATTGGTGGATGAATTCATCCACCAATCAACAAGAACAACCCAGGTTGTTCACCAAAAATGAGCCGGCATCTAAACTTAAATTCTTGCTTTTTAAATAAAGATACCAAGAGAATGAAGAAAATTTGATAATAGGAGTAAATTAGAAAGTTGCTTAAAATGGCATGCTCTATCTGAATCATGAAAGAAAAAATACTATTCAAATTTAAAGTGAATTTAGAAGAAATTGTATGTTGAGCAAAAACTATATTTAATTTTTAAATTGAAACTGGCAAAAAGTCCATGTTGTAAACTGCAGTCAGGGTCGCCACTAGAAATTTAGAGGCCCCTTACTAAAAGATTGATCACCCCCCTTGACTTGTGTAATTTTTGACCAATTTTTTTTCTTCAATGTTTTCAAATTTGCAAAAATGTTGTTAAGGTAGTTACACACATATACAAACACAGAAACACTCACACACACACATGCTCTTATACACAGCTTCACATAGAAGCACACTCACACAGACACCCACAGAAACAATCACATAATACACAGACACTCAGCTCCAGAGGTTTGATAATTTTTTTGCCAAAGAAGATGCCAACTCTATGATGCCAACATTATGTTGTGACTGCCTAAACACTAACTTTAAGGTTTATTGGTGGGTTATTAAGCAGTAAGGAACTGTCCTTAAAAGGAACATACAATCAGAGCACACACACACTTATACATGACCTCACACAGACGCCCAAAGAGAAGCACACAGTCATAGAAACAAGAAGCCCAGAAACACTCTCATATGCACACACACACAGAGAAACACTCAAACACACTCGTACACTGTAATGTTTCTTCAAATAACACACTAGAATAAACTTATGAATCTATACTTAAGTTTGCAGGTAGCATAAATAGCAAACAGCAGTTAAAGGGACATAATACTCATATGCTAAATCACTTGAAACTGATGCAGCATAACTATAAAAAGCTGACAGGAAAATATCAGCTGAGCATCTCTATGTAAAAAAGGAAGATATTTTACCTCACAATCTCCTCAGCTCAGCAGAGTAAGTTCTGTGTAAAAAGTTATACTCAGCTGCTGCCCAGCTGCAGGTAATTTAAAAAATGAAGAAATGAACAGCAGCCAATCAGCATCCACAGTGCTGAGGTCATGAACTCTTTTACTGTGATCTCATGAGATTTCACTTAACCCTCATGAGATTTAATTGTAAACTTCCTTACACTGAATAGGGAAATAAGATGAGTGTGCACGTAAGCTCACTCCCTTAGCTGTCCCGGGACAGACATACTGATTTGTTGCTTAGAAGTCCTTTACAATGGGATGTGGCTACTGAGAAACTTTTGAGGTAAAATATCTTTCTTTTTTACATAGAGATATTCAGGTGATATTTTCTATTCAGCTTTTTACAGCTATGCTGCATCACTTTCAAGTGTTTAAACATTTGGGTATTATGGCCCTTTAAACACCACACTGCTCTGCTTCCACTGTCTTTTTCAAAAATCCCTCCCAACTGTTTCAACTGTCAAAGTCCTCTATGAGATGGACGCTGTTATGCACTCACATCGAGTACAAAAATGCTCAGTTACAACACACTGACTCCCACAGAAAACACACACAGTAAAAGAAGCCCCGGAAGGAATAAATTGAGGGCAGGGGCATGTGACCACACTGCAGGCCAATAGCAGTGGGTTGCTGGGCAGAGTTGGGTGGAGGAGGAGCTGGGAAAGAGTTAGAGGGGTTCGTGGGGCGGAAGCCAGATCAGTTTCCCTGTTGAAGCGGGAAAAGCTGGCAGTCAGGATGGAGAGTGTGAGCCTGTTGCTGGAGCAGGTAAGGACCTTGGTAGCAGAGAAGGGTGTTACCTGGCTCCAGCAGAGGCTCTTTGCGGAGGACAGTGGTTCCGGTGCGGCAACGGCTACGGAGGAGCCAGCGGGTACTACGAGACAGGAGCGGTACAGTCGGCCGGTGAGGCGGGCAAGGCCGCCGGTGCGGCTTAGTCCAGGTGACAGGGGGGAGCCGTTAGGGCAGAGGGGGATGGATTCGGCCAGTGGTGGAAGCAGCAGGAGGTCGGGAGGCCAGAAGAGGGCTGCGGAGGAGCTGGGCACGTCACCGGTAGCAGCAGTTAGCAGCCGGGGAGCGCTGAGGCGCAGATTGGCAGGGAGCAGTGTGGACAGAGGAGAGGGGGGAGAGGGGGAAGTCACAGGCACACGAGGAGCTGGTTTAGTGGATAGGGAGGGTGAGGTGGCAATAGCCAGGAGCGGAGGGAGAAAAAAGGGGGGTGAGATGGGGGGACTGGTTTGAAAGGCAGTGAGGGAGCGGGTGTGAGCAGTGAGAGGGGAGGGGAGAGGGAGAGAGGTAAAGAGAGCAGCATTAGGTCTAGTGGGAGAGCAGCTGGAAATTGTGTGAGTGGTGGGGGGAGGGATAAGGGGCAGGAAGGAACAGTTAGTGGCAGTGGGGGAACTGGAGGTAGTGATATGAGAGGGGGGAGGGGAAAGGGGGAAAGTTGAGTTTTCTGGGGATCCAGATTGACTCGGTGTTGATGGAATGCTCGTTGCCTTGGGAGAAGGTGGTAGACCTGAGAGAGGTCATAAATGGGATGCTTGGGAAGGTGAAGGTTTCGTTGAGGGAGTTGCAATCGCTCCTGGGCAAGCTTAATTTGCTTGTCAGGTGATCCCAGTGGGGAAGGTGTTCGGTAGGCATCTGGCGTTGGCAACGGTGGGGTGAGGGCACCGCACCATAGGATTCGCCTTTTGAAAGATTTGAAAGTGGACCTGAGAGTGTGGTTGGTGTTCCTGGAGGAGTTCAATGGGCGGTCGTTCATCCAGGAGGGGCCGGTGTCGGATGAGGTGTTGCACCTGTACACGGATGCTGCGGGAGCCCATGGCTTTGGGGCATATTTTGATGGCAGATGGTGTGTGGGGACTTGGCCGGAGGAGTGGAAGGAACAAGGTTTGACCAGGAACTTGGTGTTCCTAGAACTGTTTCCATTGGTGGTGGCTGTGATTGTGTGGAAAGACGAGCTGAGGGACAAGAAGGTGACGTTCCATTCTGACAACCTGGGAGTGGTATTTGCGATCAATAAGATGACAGCGAAGTCGAGGCCGGTGATTCGGCTCCTTCGAGTGTTTGTGCTGGAATGCTTGAGGGGGAATGTGTTTTTTCGAGCTGTGCATGTACCGGGGAAGCAGAATGTGATTGCTGACTCTCTTTCCCGGTTGCAGTGGCAGAAGTTTCGGGAGGCAGCCCCGGAGGTGGAGTTGGAGGGGGCAGAATGCCCACGGGCATTGTGGCAGATGGACTTCTTAAAGGATTAAAATTGGCGAGAGGGACGTTAGCCCAGAGTACTTTAAAAGCTTACGTGCCAGTATGGAAACGGTGGTTTTGTAGGCTTTACAGGGGTGGGGTTAGGCTGTCTAAAGAGGAATGGGTGTGGTATTTAGTTGATTGGGTGCAGGAATGGAAAGAGGTGAGGATGTCAAAATCCATGGTGAATCGTCAGGTGGCGGCGTTAGCCTTTCTGTTTAAGCTGATGGGATGGGTAGATTTAACTAAGGAGTTTTGGGTGAAGTTGGCAGTGAAGGGTGTTTGTAGAGGTGGGGCTAGGGGGGACAAAAGACGTCCGCTAGTATTTGGTTCACTGTTAAAGGTGGTGGGGGCATTGGAGGAGGTGTGCAATTCAAAGTTTGAGTATTATTTGTTTTGGGCGGCTTTTGTATTAGCTTTTTTCGGAGCTTTCAGGGTGTTGGAGTTGGTAGGGGCCAATAGGAGGGACAATGGTGGTCTCGGGTGGCGAGACATGGTGGTATCAGAACAGGAAGTGTCTATTTGGCTTAGAAAATCTAAGACGGATCAAGAGGGTGTGGGGCGAATGATCAGGTTATTCGCTATAGGGGGTGTTTGTTGCCCAGTAAGTTCTCTGGTGGACTATCTGAGAATTAGGCCAGGAGGTGAGGGCCCGTTATTGAGGCATGAGGATGGAGGAGCATTGTCAAAATATCAGTTTGGGGCGGTGCTTAGGAGGGCTTTGTTCACAGCGGGGGTGGATCCGAAGGACTTCGGATGCCATTCGTTTAGGATAGGCGTGGCAACTGAGGCGCATGAATTGGGATTGAGTGAGGAAGTGGTGAAGAAGGTGGGAAGGTGGAAGTCGGGGTGTTTTAAGCGTTATGTTAGGCCAAACATGATAGTATAGTTTTTGTGTTTCTTGACAGGTCCAGTACAGTGTTGGATAGTGGGCCACTCTTTCATTTACTGGGCGAGGAAGGCAGCAGCAACAAAGGAAGGGGGAATCCAGTTGGGACTTCCTAAGGAACAAGTCGGGGTAAAATGGTTTGGGGTGAGAGGGCTCAGATGGGACGAGGTAGTGCCTACAGTGTGTAAGTACGCCAGGCTGTACAGGCCTCCTGACATTTTGGTAATACACGCTGGGGGAAATGACTTGGGGTTTATGGCTCAGAAGGATTTAATTGAGCAGTTGAAAGGTGGCATGAGAAGGCTGAAGGTTTTGTTTCCGAAGGTAGTAATTGTGTGGTCAGAAATTGAGACAAGGTTGGAGTGGCGTTCAGCGTGGGATATCAGGAGGCTGGACTTATCCAGAAGAAAAGTTAATAGGACTCTATCAGGTTTTGTTTCTCAGTTGGGGGGTTTTGGCATTCGCCATGTTGAATTTGAAGGGGAGTCGGGCAGATGCTTTTTTCTTAAAGATGGGGTGTATCTCAATGAAGTGGGGTTGCACTTGTTCAATTTTAACCTGAAGGAGGGGGTACGGAAGGCCTTAGGTTGGGCGGTGTCCGACGGTAGGTCGGCCGGTGGCGGGTGCTGGCCTTATCAGGCGAGTTTTATGTGGTAATGGTACCTCATCGGACAATGGGAGAGAGTTTAAGAAAAGGGGGCATGCCTGGCAACAGCCAGTGGAAGGCACGGGTGGTGGATGATGGACGGCACCCCAGGGTCTGTAACCACATTGGTTAAGTGGTTGTTTATTTGTAAACATTTGTTTGTGTTAATAAATGCGGGCTGCGGCCTTTTGTACCCCAACATTGGTTACGTATTATTGGTTGCATGAAGAGTGCCGAGTGTGTGAGTCAAAGAAGCCCCGGAAGGAATAAATTGAGGGCAGGGGCATGTGACCACACTGCAGGCCAATAGCAGTGGGTTGCTGGGCAGAGTTGGGTGGAGGAGGAGCTGGGAAAGAGGGGTTTGTGGGGCGGAAGCCAGATCAGTTTCCCTGTTGAAGTGGGAAAAGCTCCCTCCCTCCCTTTGTTTTAAGGATTTGAGGTTGTCGCAGCTGTGGGAGCGGGTGCTGGCCTTATCAGGCGAGTTTTATGTGGTAATGGTACCTCATTGGACGATGGGAGAGAGTTTAAGAAAAGGGGGCATGCCTGGCAACAACCAGTGGAAGGCACGGGTGGTGGATGATGGGCAGCACCCCAGGGTTTGTAACCACATTGGTTAAGCGGTTGTTTATTTGTAAACATTTGTTTGTGTTAATAAATGCGGGCTGCGGCCTTTTGTACCCCAACGTTGGTTACATATTATTGGTTGCATGAAGAGTGCCGAGTGTGTGAGTCACATCTTGTTGTCAGTTTAGTCTAAGAAAGTTTTAATTGTGTGTTTAAAATAGTTACACATCTTCATTTTTAATATATGCAATTTGTCTGCTTTCAAAAGTATTTTATATTTTGCTGAAGCACTGTAACTCATACAAACATAGTGCTGGGTTGTTAAGCTTATGGGGCACATCATCATGTCAAACATGGGGATAAATAGAATAAAACTAAAATCTATGTTACTGTTAAAACAAAGATTATGTGCAATAAATCATTGATTGTCACTTTCAGATTGATGTATGCACTAGAGTGTTGTGCATCTTAATAATATAGTGGTTGCCATGCTCTCTCTTAAAGGGCCATAATACCCAAATGTTTAAACACTTGAAAGTGATGCAGCATAGCTGTAAAAAGCTGATTAGAAAATATCACTTGAACATCTCTATGTAAAAAAGAAAGATATTTTACCTTAAAAGTTCCTCAGTAGCCACCTCCCATTGTAAAGGATTTCTAAGAAGCATTTTAGTGTGTTTGTCCTGGGACATCTGAAGGGACTAGCATCGTGCACTCTCATATTATTTCACCAATCAGGTAAAGGAAGCTTACTATGAAATCTCATGAGAGTTAAGTCAAATCTCATGAGATCACAGTAAGAGTTCATGACCTCAGCACTGCTGATGCTGATTGGCTGCTGTTCATTTCTTCATTTTTTTTAATTTTTTTACCTGCAGCTGGGAGCAGCTGAGTATAACTTTTTACACAGAACTTACTCTGCTGAGCTGAGGAAATTGTGAGGTAAAAAATCTTCCTTTTTTACATAGAGATGCTCAGGGGATATTTTCCTGTCAGCTTTTTACAGTTATACTGCATCAGTTTCAAGTGATTTAGCATATGAGTATTATGTCCCTTTAAGGATAATCTAGAGGTAAACACTAAACCAAATGCTGTCACACATCGGTAACATCTTAAAAGTAAAGATGTGTAGGCCCAAGTACTAATCACCCAAGCAGTATATATAAGTGATCTGGCCCTTATTAGATCAAACAATATGTAAACAGTTGCAAATGCATTATATTTAATTTTGTATTATATTAAAAGCTCAATTGTTTTGATTTATCATGTTCATTTCATGAGACATTTGCTTTATTAAGTGATTTGATTCTTTGATTACAACAATTTGCATAACTGTACTTTATTAACAACTTTAAAATAAGAGGCCACACCATCTATCTCAAATTATAAATGGCCTTGCTCATTCTAGCTTCTTTTAGAGGTTAAACGCATGAGTTTGACTTTAAAGGGCCATGAAAGCCAAATGTTGAAATACATAGAGATGCAGCATAGCTGTAAAAAGCTGAGAGGAAAATATCACCTGAACATTTCTATGTATAAAAGAAAGATATTTTACCTCAGAAATTCCTCAGTAGCCACATCCCATTGTAAAGGACTTCTAAGCATCAAATCAGTATGTCTGTCCCGTGACAGCGGAAGGAGCAAGCTTAGTGCACTCTCATCTTATTTCCCTATTCAGTTTAAGGAAGTTTACTATGTAATCTCATGAGAGTTAAAGGGACATGAAACCCAAAAATGTTCTTTCATGATTCGGATAAATGATGCAATTTTAAACAACTTTCCAATTTACTTATATTATTTAATTTGCTTCCTTCTTTTGTTATCCATTGCTGAAAGATGTATCTAGGCAAGCTCAGGAGCAGCAAAGAACCTAGGTTCTCGCTGCTGATTGGTGGTTGCATATATATACTGATTGTCATTGGCTCGCCCATGTGTTCAGTTAGAAACCAGTAGTGCATTGCTGCTCCTTCAACAAATGATACAAAGAGAATGAAACACACTATATAATAGAAGTAAATTAGAAAGTTGTTAAAAAACTGTTTTCTCTATCTGAATCATGAAAGAAAATTTTTGGGTTTCATGTCCCTTTAAGTGAAATCTCATGAGATCAAAGTAAAATAGTTCATGACCTCAGAACTGTTGATGCTGAGTGGCTGCAGTTCATTTCTTAGTATGCGTATAACTTTTTACACAGAACTTACTCTGCTGAGCTGAGGAGATTGTGAGGTAAAATATCTTCCTTTTTTACATATAGATGCTTAGGTGATATTTTCCTATCAGCTTTTTACAGTTATACTGCATCAGTTTCAAGTGATTTAGCATGTTAGTATTATGTCCCTTTAACCTTTTGAATATGAAATGCTGGAATAATATTTCTTCCACAGAATCACCACAGTTCAGGTTTAAGGGTTATTTTTCATGTCACACTCCTCAGATTGCATTCATTTTGCTATTCCTTCTAATATTTTCTATATACTGATTTATCTTATCATTGTCTTTATACTGCTTGACAACCACCATACATCAGCAATAACTTTCTCACTGCTGTGTGCTGAGTTACTGCTTCTTTAGTTCATGTTCCACATTACAATTAAATAAACTGTCAGAAATTGAACAAATATTCATTAAGCTTGGTAATGTTCACATAACTATAAACCTATTGTAATCAGTTTCCATCATCATCACTGCTAACCCAATTGAATTCTATTTGTTTATAGACATAGGCAGCTACTTCACCTTTATCTGTTATTTGAAATAGCTATTTTTTCCTATTGTACACTGGAAATATGAGTAACAAACATTTTCTCTGTACAAAAGCTATGTAAATAAGAGACAACATCACTGATTCATCTCCCAGTGGGGAAAATGGGGGGAGAGAGAGAGATTATGTATGTGAAATAGCTGCTAGTGTTTATTCAACCCACCAGCCATAATTAGCATTTCAATACCTAACTAACGGCCAGATTACGAGTTTTGCGTTATGAGCGGCTCCGTAATAACTTGCAAGTTATTTCCACCGCTCACGTCCCTATAGCGCTGCTATTACAGGTTTGCAAAAACCCAGCATTAGCAGGCAATATGGCAGTGTTGAGCTCCATAACGCACACAATAATACCAGAGCTGCTTTGAGCTGGTTTTACGTGCGTGCACGATTTCCCCATAGACATCAATGGGGAGAGTCGGCTAAAAAAAAGGCTAACACCTGCAATAAAGGAGCGTAAAGCTCCGTAACGCAGCCCCATTGATTCCTATGGGGAAAGAAAAGTTATGTTTACACCTAACACCGTAACATAAATCCTGAGTCTAAACACCCCTAATCTGCTGCCCCTGACATCACCGACACCTACATTACACTTATTAACCCCTAATCTGCCGCCCCAACATCAACACCACCTACACTACACTTATTAACCCCTAATCTGCCGCCCCCAATGTCGCTGCCACTATACTAAAGTTATTAACCCCTAAACCAAACCCTAAGTCTAACCCTAACCCTAATCTAACCCTAACCCTAACACCACTAACTTTAACATAATTAAAATAAATCTAAATAAAAAGTACAATTAATATCTAAATAATTCAGCTCGCATTCTATTGGCTGTTCCAATCAGCCAATAGAATGCAAGCTCAATCCTATTGGCTGATTGCATCAGCCAATAGGATTTTTTAACCTTTAAATTCTATCAGCCAATCGGAATTCAAGGGACGTCATCTTGGATGACTTCCCTTAAAGGAACATTCATTCTTCAGTAGCCGTCAACAGAAGAGGATGCTCCGTGCCGGATGTCTTGAAGATGGAGCCGCTGCACGTCGGAAGGATGAAGATAGAAGATGCCGTCTGGATGAAGACTTCTGCCCGCCTGGTGGACCACTTCTTGCCGCTTGGATGAAGACTTCTCCCGGCTACGTTGAGGACTTCTGCCTGCTTGGATGAAGACTTCTCCTGGCTTGATGAGGATGGATGTCCGGTCTTCAAAAACTATAAGTGGATCTTCGGGGGTTAGTGTTAGGTTTTTTAAGGGTTTATTGGGTGGGTTTTATTTTTAGCTTAGGGTTTTAAGAGCAATGGGGAGCTTAGGTTTTTTAGATAGGATTTTATTTGGGGGGTTTGGTTGTGTAGGTGGTGGGTTTTACTGTTGGGGGGTTGTTTGTATTTTTTTTTTACAGGTAAAAGAGCGGATTTCTTTGGAGCAATGCCCCGCAAAAGGCCCCTTTAAGGGCTATTGGCAGTTTAGTTTAGGCTAGGATTTTTTTATTTTGGGGGGGGCTTTTTTATTTTGATAGGGCTATTAGATTAGGTGTAATTAGTTTAAATATTTGATAATTTCTTTTTTATTTTGTGTAATTTAGTGTTGATTTTTTCTGTAATTTAGTTAATGGTATTTAATTAATGTAATTGATTTAATTGCAGTGTAATGTTAGGTGTTAGTGTAAGACAGGTTAGGTTTTATTTTACAGGTAAATTTGTATTTATTTAAACTAGGTATCTAGTAAATAGTTAATAACTATTAACTAACTAGTCTACCTAGTTAGAATAAATATAAACTTGCCTGTGAAATAAAAATAAAACCTAAGATAGCTACAATATAACTATTAGTTATATTGTAGCTAGGTTAGGTTTTATTTTACAGGTAAGTATTTAGTTTTAAATATGTCAGAGTATATGAATATTATGATGAATATTACATATGTGTACATATATATATATATATATATATATATATATGTATATTTTATACACTGTATATGTTAGATGAGAACTCAGGATTAATTAAACATGAGTTTGTTGAACACAGCTTCTAATACACGTCTATCAGGATTGACGATCAGTAGAGCCTTTTTGAAGCACGGCCCCTGTAGTGTAAAACACACAAACATTTCTTTTCTAAAGGAAATAGCTCAGTGACCCTATTCATTTGACTATATATGCAGATTTTTATAACCTCAGAACATTTGGTGAGGTGAGAAAAGAATGTGTTCAAGGACCCCTTTGGAATTTGACACGTGTGATACAACAGTTCTATCTCACTGAATCTCTATTTGAAGACTTACTGCAAAAACCCCTCTTGGGGGAAGGTGACACAAATAAAATCAAATACACATCTGCACTGCTGGCTAAACAGGAAATATGCTGTTTTAAAGACTCTTACAACTCCTCATGGATTGACCCCATGTGGTGAGTATGAGACAAAAAGTCTGGCAACTGAAGTTACTGAAAAGTTAGAATGTTAGGATAATACAGTGAAGGCCCATGACTTACATTATGATTTCAAAACAACTATATATATTTTAATGGATATGAGATGTATATTTATGTGATATCAAACATTAACATCTAAATATATATATATATGGAAAGTAAAAGATTGAATGATATATATATATATATATATATATATATATATATATATTTTGAAGGCATGAATATCTTAGCCTCTGTGTGTTTAAGAACATGAATAGATGTTTATGGACCTGAAGAGAAGTGATTATTAACATTTATTTTTATTTCAGATCGACATAAACAGGATTTATGTATTCAGGAAGAAATACACAGAAATGTCACATACTATATCTGGGTGGATGCAAATATCAGGAGTTTTAAATACTACCAATCTGGAGATATAAAAATAAGCTGTTATTTGCAAAGAAATGCCAGAATACTGATAAAATTATAATGCATTTTAAGCTAATAATTAGCAGTGTTAAATTACCTTAATATAATAAAATGTTAATAATATAACATATTTGGTATCAGAATAATCAGAAAAAATAACCTAATATTAACCATCTGTAATTGGGGTTATATATGATTAATGCAGAGAGTGTGATCTGATTAATTAACCATTTTATAAAAAAAAAATTAACTTGCTTAAAAATGTTAGAGATGGTCTTGTTGTATTTGTTTGTTTATACGTCTGCTGCCACCTGGTGTTATGTTGCGAGAACTACAGCCAGAAGGTTCTCTCTGGCTGTTAAAAATGAAATTTCCAAGGGCCAATCCGATTTAGACTTCCCAGATAACCAATGGGAAGGTCAGCTCCCGCAGGGCCACCCACAATTTACCAGTGATGGGAAAACCAAATAAAAAGTGAATGCAATGGAGAGAAAGGGACAGATTTTGCTGACTTGAATGATACATTGCTGGGCGTACAAAATACACTCATTCTAAACAAGCTGATCTACCCTTCTCATTGATTGCGATATACACTTATTGGTGATCTGAGGTAAAATAATTCCTACCAAGAAATATTGGATATCGACTGCTTTTTACTTTGGTAACGTATTCAAGGTTTTGTAAGATAAGTTATATGCATAGTCAATTTGTATTTAATAGATTTAAAGAAACAGTGTGTTTTAGTTAGCATTTCACAGCCTATATATATATTGTTTAAATCTGCGTCTGATTGACCAAGTAACTCATCTATGCAAGTTCTGATATTGTCAGTTAATTTTGTATTGGGATAAATTGCAGTTAAATAGCAGAATATATATATATTATCCTATTGTTTTATAAACACTGTTTAGAATTGTATTGCTTGGATGTTAAAGGTTTTTAGTCCCATTGTGTTAAATAAATAAAAGGCTGAATTGTGAAGGTATATTTTTCTGGGTTTTGTAAGAAGGATAGCATATCTTAAGAGTTGGTTTTAACGCATATAAACTTTTATTTAGTTTCCTTTTGCTGCAAATATAGTTCAATATGTTTATGGATATTAACTAAATAAAAGAATTCAGATATTTATATTAATTGTATGGTCTAGTAGGTGCATGGTTGATAAGGGTTTCTATTTCTTTGTATTGTGTTAATAACCCTGCCATAAACTTATATATATTATTTGGATAGCACTGCTAAGATTTTCATAAATATACTGACATAATAATTGGAGGCACTTTTTCTGAGATTTATTAATATTCCATCATAATTGATATAATATATTTGTAAGTAAATAGAAATTATTATAAAAGAGGAAAAAAAAAAAAAATTCATATTTCGATATTAATATTTTGAAGATATAATTTTTTTTGAAAAGTTGAAATATTAATTTTCATATTTCGAGATTGACATTAATATCTTGAAATATTATTAAAGATTAATTTTGAAAAATTAATAAAAATATTAATTTTTCATATTTCAAAATTAATCAAAAATATTGATTTTTCATATTTTCAAAGTTAATCAAAAATATTAATTTCTCATATTTTGGAATATTAATTTTTCATATTTCAAGATTAATAATATTTTTTTTTGAAATATAAAAATTTTCCTTCTCTCTTTTTATTGGCAAAAATTGTATTAGCGTTTTAGTTTAACTAAGTACTAAACCAATATAATAATGTCTGTAGCCAGAAGTGACTCATTTAATTCTATACATAGCAATGAAATTGGTCCCATAACCATACCTATTACTAAAGGTCAGGTCCTTAAGAAAGATATCTTAAGTTACCTTAAAGGGAAGTTTAATATTGCGGGTGAATTAAATGATTTTATGGATATGCTTGAAACTAGGGCTAAAAATATTACCGTTAATAATAATATGTGGAATGAAGAGAATGAATTCTTCCAGGAATTATTAATGATTAATCAATGCGAAGCTCCCAAAAAGCGAGACGAACTAATACTAAAATCCTGGCCCCTTTTAATATGCATAATTGACGAAATGTCGTTTTGTGTCACAGACAAACGATTGCAAATACAGGAGCTAGAAAATAGTATTCGTTCCTCGCGCAGACGCGAAGAGGGTTTAAAAATAGCCAAAAATAAAATGGATGAATTTGCCCAAAACCTAGCCACCTTAGATAAGCACAATATGGACTTAATCGCGCAGATACAAGATTTAAATAAACAGCTTGCGCAAAGCCAGAGAGAATTAAGCGATTTAAAAAGGTCATATCGCCATAATGAAAACCCCTATATTAGCAGTGAGAATAATACAGATAATGCTAACTCCTTTAGCGAACGCGTAAGGGACGAGGTACGAAAATATATAGAACAACATAGACAAATGACCCCTAACGGGTCAGAAGTAGATTTCCCAAATAGACAATCCCCTCAGGATGTAAATCCAGAGGACAGCTGTAGCGCAGCTGATGCGGGGGAGGGAAACTCTAACAGAGAATCCCAAAATAAGTCTGATAAAGTCTATGATTCCCATAAAATAATCACCTTCGTACAACGCGCAGTACCTATATTCTCCAATAAGGGAACAACATCTGTAATTGATCATTTACAGGCTTTTGAAAATGCGTTAGCTATAATGAATGTTACAAGTGAGAAATTGAAAATTGAAATTCTGCCTTGGGTATTTGACAGTAAGCATCACAAATTCTTTGCTTCACTAAAGGATATGAATATTCATTCCTGGAATGGGGTAAAACAACAATGCAGAAAAGAATTCGGGCAATATCGCACTAAAACTGCCGCGAAAATAGCGGTATATGGTTTAAAGTGTCGTGCAAATCAGAGTCCAGTCGAATTCCTTTCTGTATTGAAAAATGCGTACAGTATGGCTGAAGATAATCCCAGATTTGATGGCTCAGAATTTGTAAATTTATTTTTTGAAGCATTGCCTACACCCATCAAAATCAACTTAGCTAGAGATTTTGATGAGGACTGCTCATTGGAATGGCTGATCAAAGAGAGTACGAAGTTATACTCTATTCAGCAGTCCAGTGAGCAGGGGGTTAAAAAGGAGTCAAAACCCAAAATTGTGGCAGAAACTAGGGTGTCACCTAGCCCCCTCAATTTGGAGTCTAACAAGAGGACTTATGCAGAGGTGGCCAGTCAAAACAGGCCATCTCCACAGAGGTTTAATTCTGCCCCTCCCCCTACACAGGTTGAGGCGCAGGGAGACTATAACCAAAGTGGGGGACATAATCAGGTGAATAATTACTCACAAAGAGAATACTCACCAAATAATTGGTATCCGCGCAAGGGTAGATACAATAGACGGCGAAGATATTCTCAGGGTAACCAGACACCCCAGGTATATAATGCTCCCCAAAGTACTAACGCTGAACAAGCTGAACCCCAGGGGCAACCACGCCAGAATAGAAATAGTGGCCCTGATTCTGAGGGAACCCAATGGTCCAGGAATCAGTACAATGGGGCACCAAGAGATAGGCCCAGGGGTAGAGGTAACTTGTACAATCAGGTAGATATGCTGTTTACCCAAATAAATCGGTTGAGCGAACAAATCGCTAATATGAGTCAAAAATCTACGGCTCAGCAACCGAACAATACTTTTTTAGGGGTACAGCCAGTGGTCAGCAGTGGACCACAGGCACAGTCATAAATACTGCAGTATCACCTGAAGGGGAGGGGAGAGATATACAAAATGTAGTAATAAATATCAATGATACTAATCATGTTATCTCCCCACAGACCGGAAACGGACAAATTAGCTGTGACAATGAGCGACATCAGCCGGAAAAAGTTAACAAATCTCTTCCTTTGCAGCTCTCTCTTAACCTTGTTTCCACAGATGCAGTACAAAAGAATCCAGCCGACCCTGTCATAGAGGAAACAGGTAGGTATGAAGCTTCTTCTGCATCGGAAAGCATGGCAAACTCAGGTAATACGTGGCGAAGCCCACAAATGTATGAGAATGCAAATTTTATGTGTGAAATGATAGAAACTACAGGAAGATATTATGTACTAGTTGAGCTGCAAGATTCAGTCTCCAACCCTATCAGGGGATTAATTGACACTGGGTCACAGGCAACTATCTTATCCCACAGATACTACACACAGCTAAATGAGCTAACACCCCACAAACCTTAAATAATAAATTTGACGGTTCTCTAATAGGTGTTGGGGGTGATTCTCTAAAAGCCTACGGTACGGCCTGGTTAAAATTTAAATTGGGGAACAGGGTCATAAGACACCCTGTCATTATAGTGGATCTGCCAACTGATCGTTTAATTATTGGTAGTGATCTCCTGAAACGATTAAGCACCATAATTGATTGCATAAATAATGTAATTTGGTCGCAAGTTAAACGGCCTATAAATTATGAAAAATCTGGTATATCTCACGCCCGACATAGCTGTCATGTGGTGGAAGAGAAACCAGATGCTGTGGAGATTCATTTCAGAAATAACTCTGTACCTGAAATCACTATTCTACAAATAGATGATCAGACTCCTTTTAGTGGCTCTGATGGTAATACTTTTAAAATTTCGCCTGGAAAGATAGCGAATATTTCCCTAGATGGCGATATATTAACCATATCACTCCACAAGGGGGATCCTAAAATCCCTAAAGGGGGAGACCATGCTCAATACCTTACAGGGATTGAGAGAGTTAAAGAGGATCTATTTATCCCTATACAAGTGCATGACCTTGGTAAAACCAAGTATGCTAAAATAAATTTAAAACAGGAAGCTAGCTATATAAGCGAAGGTTTATTAGCGCAAATAGCTGAACCTAAAGTGATTAAATATCTTTCTCCCCAAGACCACTGTGTCAACGGCCTGGATGACAGGTCTGAAAGCTATAACATCACAGCTAAGTGCTTATTATCTATCTCTATTGGTAATAAGTCAGTGAAGCACCTGTTTTTAGTTTTAAATACTCCCTATAATCAAATATACATTGGCAATGATATCTTACATAGATATGCCATACAAATAGATCTGATTAATTCTTGCCTCTGGAGCAGGTTAAAGGGGGACCCTGAAGTATTTCAGGATGAAAATGCAGCCCTGAAATCAAACCAGCAATTGCCATATGCTGTGAATATGCAGGTATCTAGCGATGTTATCATTCCTGCTGGGGCTGATAAATTTCTTTTACCCTTACAGGTAAAGAGAGGTCAGAAATTAAAAACTTCTGAAACACTGATTTGCCTCTCCCATAGAATACAAAATCTGGGTGTCTCAGTAACCTACACTCCTATGGTGAATATTGGAACTGTTCCAATAAATATTATTGTGCATAACATGACCCCACAGGATATAACATTATCCAAGGGAACTACCATAGGATATGCACTGGAATCAAGTTATTACACTTTTGGATTCCAGAATAATGTAATTGGGCTAATACCTGAAGGATACCTAACTGAAGAACAATTAATAGAACAATCCTTTGCATCTATGCCAGAGGGTCTATTTAATATTCAGTCTATTTATCCCTTCAGCTCAGAGGAAGGCATCTGTAAAATTGAAGAAGCCTCTCTAGTGTTTGATCAGCCAATCAAACAGCAAGATTACCCCAATACCCAGAGTCATGGGAGCAATGTAAATTATAATCAAGGGGATCTCACCTCTAGACTGGAAGAAGCCTATGAAATAGGACAGCCTGAAATCTTTCCAGGATTTCAGCAAATAGTCGAAGAGCAAATATCCTTAGCTAATGGCTGTTCCAGCGATGATGAACGCCAACAGCTGCGAGAACTCCTAATGGAATACAAGGATATTTTCGCTAAGGATTCTTATGACTGTGGTACCACAGACTTGCACATTGCAAGAATACAAACAGATCCTAATGCGCCACCTGTATTTGTCAAACAATACAGACTTCCCTTAGCCTCATATGATTCTCTTGCAGAGATCATAAGGAATTTGGAAGAAAGAGGTATTATCAGACAGGTGCACAGCTCTTATAATAATCCTATTCTAGGTGTCCTTAAGCCCAATGGACAATGGCGTTTGTGTGCTGACTTAAGACAGCTAAACAAACGAGTATACATGTCTGGCTGGCCTGTACCATACATTGACCAGTGCCTAGCACAAATGCAGGGATCCAAAATATTCACTGCCATTGATTGTGCACAGGGATATTGGACCATAAAGGTACATGAAGAGGACCAATATAAGCTAGCATTCTCCTTCCAAAAGATTCAGTATGCATTCCAGAGACTTCCATTTGGATACATAAATTCTGGACATGAATTTGCTGTATTCATGCATAAGGCTATGCCTGACGCACTGGAAAGGGGGACCTTATCTTATGTGGATGATGTTTTAATCAAAAGCACAGACTTTGAAAAACACATTGCAGAGCTTAAACACGTCCTCAGCCAACTTAAAAGGGCAGGTGTCAAATTATCCCTGCAAAAAGCTCAATGGTGCCGCACTCGTGTAAACTTCTTGGGACATGAAGTTACCTCTGATGGATTAAATCCCCAGAAGAAAAAGGTGGAAGCTATAGTGAATTCTAAAAACCCAACTAACTTAAAGGAATTGAGATCATTCCTGGGTATGACGAATTATTCTCGCAAATTCATTGATAATTATGCGGAATTAGCTAAACCACTACTACTTCTTCTAAAGAAGGATGTGAAATGGCACTGGAGTGAGTCTCAAGAGACAGCCATCAGAGAGCTGAAGAGAAAACTCACTCAAGCACCTTGCTTAGCGTACCCTGAAGGTGGTAAACCTTTCTACTTAGAAACAGGGTACACAGATGTAAGCATGAGTGCTGTGTTATACCAAAAGCATGATAATTTGAACAAAGCCATTGCTTATGCGAGCAAAAATCTATCCCCAGTAGAAATAAAGTTTAACGATTGCGAAAAAGCCCTCTTATCTACTGTATGGGCTCTACAAAATTTCCGCAGCTATATACAGGGCGAGAAAATTATTGTAGAAACGGCCCACCAGCCTTTGCTATATTTGCAAAGTGAGAGAATAAGAGATGGGAATTTGTCTAATAGCCGCATAACAGCGTGGACTCTTTCCTTACAAGGCTGGCCCTTAGAAATTCGCTACAAGCAGAATAAAAAGAATCCAGTCGCACAAGGGCTTGCTGAGCTCCACGACTGTACTGCTAGAGATCCTGGGGAAGAATTATCAGAAGATGATTTTCTGGAGGAACAATTGCTTTCCCCATATAAAATGTACAATGAGGAAAATTGCCAAACATTACCTTGGGTGTATGTTGATGGTTGTTCTTACCATGCCACTATTGATAATGAGCGCAGATTAGTCGCTGGCATTGGTATAACTGGGGCAAATGGATTCCCAAATATATCTATAGGTTTCAACATTGGACCAAGATCCAGTCAAGTTGCAGAACTAACTGCTGTTTTCAAAACCATTGAAATGGCTATTGAACATGGTATTCATGAATTTGTGATCATAACTGACTCAAATTATGTGCGTGACAGTTTTGTTGAATACCTGCCAACTTGGAAAAGAAATGGCATGCAGAAAAGCAATAACAAACCAGTCAAGCATGGCAAGTTGTTCTGCGAGATTGATAATCTGGTAGTATCCAATGATTTAACCATACACTGGAAAAAGACCAAGGGTCATTCCAGAGTTCTAGGTCCTGATAAGGAAGGCAATGACCTTGCGGATTCATTAGCCAAACAAGGAGCCATAACTGGAGAACTCCTTAATATTGACCACTTAATGGGTGCAATTCAGGTAGAAGCCATTACCAGAAACCAGGCAAAACAACAGAGTGAGCCTAACTTGGTACAATGGAGTCAGGATTCTCCTAGTGAGGACCTGATCACTAGTCAAAAAGAAGACCCCATTGTAGGCATCTTCTATAAACACATAGAAGATCCTGAAAGCAACCCCATCTCAAAAGATGATTGTATTGGCAAAGAAGATCTGAGAATCTTAATACAATCTAAATCACAATTCAAGTTACAGGATGGTTTGTTAATTAGAACCTCCAAAACTGGCATCCAGCAGTGGGTAGTACCCACCAAGTTCAGAGGTCTAATGCTTCAACATGCCCATGATGCTCCCACATCTGGTCATCGCGGTGCCAAACTCACGTATGAAATATTGCGTGATTATGCTTTTTGGCCACACATGTTGAAAGATGTTCAAACCTACTGCCAAGGGTGTTTAATCTGCCCACAGTTCCAACCCACTGCACCAACACATAGAGCGCCATTGCAGAAAAGGGGGATGGTAATGCCATGGTCAGATATACAAATTGATTTTATTGGTCCGGTAACAAGGTCATCAAGAGGTAACAAGTACATGTTAACAGTGACATGCCTGTTCACTAAATGGGTAGAGTGCATTAGTGCACCTAACAATAGTGCTGAAACATGTGCAGCATTGCTCATCAACCATATATTTTCCAGATTTGGTCTGCCCCAAAGAATCGAGTCAGATCGGGGGACCCACTTCACTAGCGAAGTGATGACAAAAATGTGGAAAATACTAGGGGTTAAAAGAAAGCTCCATATTGCTTATAGAGCTGCCTCAAGTGGTGGTGTAGAGCGTTACAACCAGTCCATTGTTAAAATCCTCAAAAAGTTTGTGAGTGAGACAGGTAAAGACTGGGATGTAAAACTACCTCTAGTCTTAATGGCATTAAGAGCAACTCCAAGTAGTGCTACCAAGATGTCACCTTTTGAACTGATGACTGGTAGAAGAATGGTTCTACCTCAGCATCTGCTGTACCGTACATCAGACCAAAATTTGATAAACGCTGCCAATACACATCAATATGTGGAAAACCTAAGGAGACACCTGCAACATGCCTTTGCATTTGCTCAAAGGAATTTAGAAAGAGCCGCAACTGCCACTAAAACCTATTATGATCTCAAAACATCCAAAAAGGAATATGAAATAAATGATAAAGTTTATCTTTATAACTTTGGAAGAGATCAGGTTAGGGAGAAGAAATTTCTTCCCTCATGGAAAGGTCCTTTTGTCATTACTGACAAAATATCTCCAGTGGCCTATAAAATACGGATCCCCAAAAATGAAGGTTTCATAGATAAATGGGTCCATATCAATCAATTGCGAGCGTGTCATCCCAGATCCCAACTACAAGTCATAGAGGGAGAATGAAGTGTCATATCCCCAAATGAACTAAAGACATACTGTAGTTTAAAGGTGCCCAACTGATAAACATGAAGGCTCAAAATAACAAACTTTCTACATAAGAGACTGTCTAGGAGATATACGGTTGATCCTCATCAAATACCACTGACTTTAAGCCAATTCAAATACATGTGTCCTACATCTATTTGAAGTTGGAAGGGGGATTTATGTCAGAGTATATGAATATTATGATGAATATTACATATGTGTACATATATATATATATATATATATATATATATATATATATATATATGTATATTTTATAAACTGTATATGTTAGATGAGAACTCAGGATTAATTAAACATGAGTTTGTTGAACACAGCTTCTAATACACGTCTATCAGGATTGACGATCAGTAGAGCCTTTTTGAAGCACGGCCCCTGTAGTGTAAAACACACAAACATTTCTTTTCTAAAGGAAATAGCTCAGTGACCCTATTCATTTGACTATATATGCAGATTTTTATAACCTCAGAACATTTGGTGAGGTGAGAAAAGAATGTGTTCAAGGACCCCTTTGGAATTTGACACGTGTGATACAACAGTTCTATCTCACTGAATCTCTATTTGAAGACTTACTGCAAAAACCCCTCTTGGGGGAAGGTGACACAAATAAAATCAAATACACATCTGCACTGCTGGCTAAACAGGAAATATGCTGTTTTAAAGACTCTTACAACTCCTCATGGATTGACCCCATGTGGTGAGTATGAGACAAAAAGTCTGGCAACTGAAGTTACTGAAAAGTTAGAATGTTAGGATAATACAGTGAAGGCCCATGACTTACATTATGATTTCAAAACAACTATATATATTTTAATGGATATGAGATGTATATTTATGTGATATCAAACATTAACATCTAAATATATATATATATGGAAAGTAAAAGATTGAATGATATATATATATATATATATATATATATATTTTGAAGGCATGAATATCTTAGCCTCTGTGTGTTTAAGAACATGAATAGATGTTTATGGACCTGAAGAGAAGTGATTATTAACATTTATTTTTATTTCAGATCGACATAAACAGGATTTATGTATTCAGGAAGAAATACACAGAAATGTCACATACTATATCTGGGTGGATGCAAATATCAGGAGTTTTAAATACTACCAATCTGGAGATATAAAAATAAGCTGTTATTTGCAAAGAAATGCCAGACTACTGATAAAATTATAATGCATTTTAAGCTAATAATTAGCAGTGTTAAATTACCTTAATATAATAAAATGTTAATAATATAACATATTTGGTATCAGAATAATCAGAAAAAATAACCTAATATTAACCATCTGTAATTGGGGTTATATATGATTAATGCAGAGAGTGTGATCTGATTAAATAACCATTTTATAAAAAAAAAATTAACTTGCTTAAAAATGTTAGAGATGGTCTTGTTGTATTTGTTTGTTTATACGTCTGCTGCCACCTGGTGTTATGTTGCGAGAACTACAGCCAGAAGGTTCTCTCTGGCTGTTAAAAATGAAATTTCCAAGGGCCAATCTGATTTAGACTTCCCAGATAACCAATGGGAAGGTCAGCTCCCGCAGGGCCACCCACAATTTACCAGTGATGGGAAAACCAAATAAAAAGTGAATGCAATGGAGAGAAAGGGACAGATTTTGCTGACTTGAATGATACATTGCTGGGCGTCCAAAATACACTCATTCTAAACAAGCTGATCTACCCTTCTCATTGATTGCGATATACACTTATTGGTGATCTGAGGTAAAATAATTCCTACCAAGAAATATTGGATATCGACTGCTTTTTACTTTGGTAACGTATTCAAGGTTTTGTAAGATAAGTTATATGCATAGTCAATTTGTATTTAATAGATTTAAAGAAACAGTGTGTTTTAGTTAGCATTTCACAGCCTATATATATATTGTTTAAATCTGCGTCTGATTGACCAAGTAACTCATCTATGCAAGTTCTGATATTGTCAGTTAATTTTGTATTGGGATAAATTGCAGTTAAATAGCAGAATATATATATATTATCCTATTGTTTTATAAACACTGTTTAGAATTGTATTGCTTGGATGTTAAAGGTTTTTAGTCCCATTGTGTTAAATAAATAAAAGGCTGAATTGTGAAGGTATATTTTTCTGGGTTTTGTAAGAAGGATAGCATATCTTAAGAGTTGGTTTTAACGCATATAAACTTTTATTTAGTTTCCTTTTGCTGCAAATATAGTTCAATATGTTTATGGATATTAACTAAATAAAAGAATTCAGATATTTATATTAATTGTATGGTCTAGTAGGTGCATGGTTGATAAGGGTTTCTATTTCTTTGTATTGTGTTAATAACCCTGCCATAAACTTATATATATTATTTGGATAGCACTGCTAAGATTTTCATAAATATACTGACAAATAGGAATTATTTAGTTAATGATAGTAATTTTTATTTAGATTTATTTGAATTATATTAAAGTTAGGGGTGTTAGGGTTAGACTTAGGGTTAGGTTTAGGGGTTAATATCGTTAGTATAGTGGCGGTGGTGACGTTGGGGCGGCAGATTAAGGGTTAATAATATTTAACTAGTGTTTGCGATGCAGGAGTGTGGCAGTTTAGGGGTTAATATGTCTATTATAGTGGCAGCGATGCAGATTAGGGGTTAATAATTTTATTTTAGTGTTTGCGATGCGGGAGGGCCTCGGTTTAGGGGGTAATAGGTAGTTTATGGGTGTTAGTGTACTTTGTAACACTTTAGTTATGAGTTTTATGCTACAGATTTGTAACATAAAACTCATTACAACTGACTGTAGATGGCGGTATGAATCTTGCCAGTATAGGGTGTACCGCTCACTTTTTGGCCTCCCAGGCAAAACTCGTAATACCGGCGCTATGGAAGTCCCATTGAAAAAGGACTTTTTTAAAGGTGCGGTAGTTAGGGTGCGTTACGGCCAAAAAAAGTGTGCGGTACAGCAATACCTGCAAAACTCGTAATAGCAGCGGTAGTGAAAAAGCAGCGTTATGAGGCTTTTTCACTCATAACGCAAAACTCGTAATCTAGCCGAAATACTTGCAGACCCAGCCCATTGTTATGGACATATGATACTTGGTGGTTTTAATTAGAAAGAAAAAACTGTTATTTCAAATACATAAAAAACGTAAATTAGCAAAATCCCATACATTTAATACTTTGCGGTACGTATAAAAAGTCATTTGGAACACATTGTGTCCCTTTAATGCACAAATGTTTATGTTAGAATACATTTGACAATTTGACACAAAAAGAAAGGTATCTGTAACCCCTCCTTTTGCTAGTTTCTTTATAATTTAATATTAATTAATCATATTATATGTTTGGGTATCTAAAAAAACAATGTGTGCATTATATGTTGGTGCTTTATAAATGATAACTAATCATAATAAATCATTTTTTTTTTTTTTTTTAAAAGAACATAATGAAACTCCACTTATATAGACAACCTAATTTGTAACTAAGCACATAGGTTTTATTTATTTATTTTCCGCAATAACTCTTCTTTTTTAATCTAATTAATTTTATTTGTTTATTATTTTTTATTCCCCTCCCCCTTATATAGATATATTAAAGGGAATTATAGTAAAATATATCATCTTTTTTTTTTTTTTAAAGTTAAGGTATATAGTATATCCGCATTCCTAGGTGGCTTATAATGAAGTTTAATAACTACAGTGACACTGAGAATTATCATATGAGCTTGAACTTGAACTAGATCCTGACTCATGTGTAACATTCAACACAAAAACAAATACAAGATTAGTACAAAAAAAAAACAGTTTTGAAGTATAAATGATAAATTCTTAAAAAATAAAGAAAGAATAAAGGAAAGACTATTAAACGTTTCAATGTTTTCAACAGATTATTGGAATAACCTATTACAGATACAATCTTTTTACATGAGGAACATCACTAGGAAGGCCAATAAAACAGATTTAGAAATACCCTAAAGAACACTCACTTAGCATAGATTACATGAAAAGGTAGCATTGACACAAAACATGAGAGACATAAGTAAATTAAAAATTAACTTTTAATAATTAATAGATACAATTATAAATATCTGGGGCTAACCCCAAGCCATAAAAAACAAATAGTGGTTAAAAATTCTGTACGCTGGGGACGCTTCCGGGTGGTGGCAAAGATGGCCGACTTACTTTCTAGCTGAGACGACACGCTGACTAATCCACTGGTTATCAGCAGATAGTGACTCCATCAAGCCTGGATTTTACCAACTCCAGACAGAGCTAAAGCTGCTGCCTACTATGACCCCAATTGGTGCCTATCCTTCTAGCTCCTAAGTACCAGAACGGCAAGACCTTCAGCGGCAGCGCAAAGCGTCTGAGGCCTGTGCCTAACCCCCCCCCCCCCGGTTCACCCGGGTAAAATAGCCAGTTTAGGCTATAATTCTATATTTCTACCTATATAATGGAACCTGCAGAGAGAGCTTTGGTGGTGACCTTAGACAAACTATTGCATGACTGCTATCTACGCATAACAAACCACCTTGAAACAACATGGGGCGGCAGGCCTGGGAACCCAGACCCTGCATGAATCCATCAGATGGAACTACAAGAAGAAGAGAACCCTTATCAACCTCAGCCGCAAGTGCCATCAGAAACTTTCGAAAAGGAGGCCGCATACCTACCTGAACAGCAGCATATTGATTATCCGCAAGCAGATCAGACCTGGCGACAAATGATCCAGGAGGAGAGAAGAGGCTTGTCATGACACTGCACCACCCGGCGAGTGAGGCAAATACGATCCACGTTATGATCGTATACCCTCAACGGGTGGCAATTTAAGAGAGACCCTGGCCAGTCTGATGCTACATTTTAATGCATAGAAAAGTAGACTGAGGACTCTGAAACCTGTTCAGATTCAAGCCGAACAGGATGACTTGATGAAACATCCACCTTGTTACTTGCTCCAGCTGGATATCTGTAACGGACTACAGTGATCTCCCCAGACAGTGGAACTATCCTACAAATCTGACTCATAAGAAAAACCGGTTGATCAATGGGACATCAAAATATGAACACGATTACAGAAAAATCTCTGTATCGCAGAGGTCCGGAGTGGGGTAAAGGCTTCTATGCTGTCAGTATAAGGTTTATTAAACTGGGGACAATATGTGCTTTACTGGGACTTCTGCTTGAAGACTTTTAGTCAGACCTCTGAAGCTCTGACATGGAAGCCGTGTTGTGACTCCAGCGCTGATTATGTTTTACTTGTTCATTTAATTTGTTGCATTCTTTTCCCATACCTTCCCCTTCCCTCTTGTCTCCACAGATATGGAGGTGATGCGTGCTCTCTATGTGTTCTTTACTCAGATGACACTTTAGACAGGGATAATATAATTTATAACTGCTTATCCTATGTCAGTCATCCCATGAGTAGCAGTCATTCTAGGTGATAATATCTATCCAGGATATACTTGTATATAGCGGCTCTTATTTTGTCCCCTATAATTTAGGCTGCCAGCTATATCAGTCAAATGTCAAGTGTGTATGTACATACCAGTTGTTGACTGTGTTTCTATGACTAATTAGCCATATCATTATGATTAAGGTCATTATTAACCATCTAATATGACTCCTACCCATAGCTACCTTAATATAGTTATGATTTTAGCCCTGATCTCATATTTCTAATAGCTTATTGCAGCCTATGGAAGTAATATACTAATATCCAAAAGTACTATACCTTACCAAAACAACATATTACCTACTAGTATACCTCCTCACACTTTAGCTCACTTTATAACTGCATTGTAAGAAACTGTGTGGGAGTCTGACTTTATTCCTTATACTGGTATGTATCTAGTGTAGCACCCTACTGTACATTTGACCTATTACAGCCATATAAAGGAGGTAGGGCTCAATCTAATGTTAGTTGGTCATCTTAATTTAAACTAGTAGATTGGTGGGCTGTCCGCGGCCAAGATGGCTCACCTCAGTTTCTATAACTATGACCGTTCACAACAGTATATCCGCCCATGCTTTTTACTAAACAATCCCATCCCCTATATTAAGAGCTGTACAACTCTAGGTTTGGCGATGCAACACACCCTTGAATATGTTTGTCTGCACTTACAATTTTCTCTATATTGGTTCTAGGTGTTCATAGAAAACGATGTACCCAGCTTGTGTGCCT
This sequence comes from Bombina bombina, assembly GCF_027579735.1. NCBI lineage: Eukaryota > Metazoa > Chordata > Amphibia > Anura > Bombinatoridae > Bombina > Bombina bombina. Next base: position 888,032,624 of record NC_069501.1, on the reverse strand, counting down.
ACTGTATAGCCTACTTCTTGCTCCCATGTTTTTTTGTTTCTTTTAGAATCATATGCAGTAATGGTCCCATTATTATCATTACAATAGGCCCACATATGGCCCTTCAATCCCAGATCCCTTATTTTTTGTACAACTACAGTCCTAAGGGTCCAAAAGTGGCCCTATATACCCATTTATCTCTTTCCCCTACATGCCTTGACAATCCCACTGCCTCCTCTGCAAAACAACTTCTGCAACTCACTTACTCTTTTGGTTTGTCACAATGGACTGATTCTCCCACTCAAAAAGATGGTCACTCCATTGACCTGATCTTTAGCTATCGATGCACCCTCTCAAACATCACAAACTCCCCCTTTCCTCTTTCTGACCACCATCTCCTTACTTGCAACATATCATCCCTCCCTACAACTCTCCCTCCTTCTGCTCCTCACACCAAACTTCACAGAAGCATTACATCATTAGATCAACAACAGCTTTCTAATTCCCCAAAACCTCTCCTCTCATCCTTCTCCTCCTTTTCATGCCCTGACCAATCTGTCTGCCACTATAATTCCACCCTTACATCTGTCCTTGACAATCTTGCCCCTCTTACCACAGCTCGGAAATCAAACACTCATCCTCAGCCCTGGCATACTCCTCTGACATGATACCTACGCAGATGTTCCCGTACTGCTGAGCGGCACTGGAGAAAATCTAGGAGTTCAGTTGATTTTCAACATTACAAATTTATCTTGAACTCCTACTACTCTGCCCTTAATTTCCATAAGCAACACTACTTCTCTACTCTTATCTCTAATCTTTCTTCAAACCCAAAACGTTTGTTCTCCACTTTCAATACTCTTCTCCACCCTCCCCCACCTCCTAATACAACTTCTCTGTCAGCTCAAGACTTTGCCAACCACTTCAATAACAAAATCAACTCCATCAGAAATGAAATCAGTTCTCAACATAATTCCATTCTCTCACCCCCTCAAATGCTCTCAATCAACCACAACCCACATAACCTTAAACTTAGCTCATTCTCCCCTGTTACTGAGGAAGAGGTTTCGGCACTTATACTGCGCTCTCACCTCACTACCTGTCCCCTTGACCCTATCCCCTCCCTCTCTGCGTCCCTTACCTAGGCTGACCATATTGTCGCTTTAAGAAGGAACACATATGAAAAATACATGTCAGGGTTCTTATACAAAACATTTCTTTAAACAGCCCTGAAAACTGCCCTGACATATGTATTTTTCATATGTGTCCCTTTTTAAAGCGTCAATATGGTCAGCCTACCCTTACCCCTATACTCACACACACTTTCAACCTCTCCTTCAGCACCAGTATATTTCCCTCATTTCTGAAACATGCACTGGTCACACCTATCCTCAAAAAACCTTCCCTTGATTCTACCTCCCCATCTAACTACCGCCCTATTTCCCTCCTCCCTCTTAGATCAAAGCTTCTCGGAAAACTAGCTTATGCACGCTTATCCCATTTCCTTACAATAAACTCCCTCCTTGACCCATTGCAATCTGGATTTCGTCCCCATCACTCCACAGAAACAGCAATTGCTAAGGTTACCAGCGACCTACTTACAGCAAAATCAAAAGGCCACTTCTCTCTGCTTATTCTCCTTGATCTGTCCGCAGCCTTTGACACTGCTGATCACCCTCTCTTGCTCCAAACCCTCCAATCCTTCAGCATATGTGACACAGCCCTCTCGCAGCTCTCTTCCTACCTGTCAAACCGTACCTTTAGTGTAGCCTTCTCTGGGGTCTCCTCTGCCCTGTCACCACTTTCTGTCAGAGTACCACAAGGCTCTGTCCTTGGTCCCCTTCTCTTCTCAATCTACACGTCATCACTAGGTTCCCTAATAAAGTCCCACGGTTTACAATATCATTTGTATGCCGATGACACCCAAATCTCTGCACCAGACCTTTCTCCTTCCTTGCTAACCCGTGTCACTAACTGTCTTTCTCACATCTCCAACTGGATGTCCTCTCACTACCTCAAGCTAAATCTCTCCAAAACTGAGCTCCTTATTTTCCCCCTTCTTCAAAACTCTCCACCCCCAATCTCTCTATAACTGTCGACAACTCCATCATTACCCCTACCCCGCATGCCCGATGTCTCGGGGTCACATTTGACTCAGATCTTTCTTTCACTCCTCACATTCAGTCTTTGGCTAAAGCCTGCTGCTTCCACCTTAAAAACATCTCTAAAATTAGACATTTCCTTACACAAGACACAACTAAGATTTTAATCCACTCTCTCATCCTCTCCCACCTTGATTACTGCAACTCTGTTCTCTCTGGACTCCCCACCTCCCGCCTAGCTCCTTTACAATCCTTAATGAATGCCTCTGCCAGACTCATCTTCCTTACACGTCGCTCTTCATCTGCTGCACCTCTCTGCCAATCTCTTCACTGGCTTCCTCTTGCCTCTAGGATCAAACACAAAATTCTCACTCTGACATACAAAGCCCTCAACTGCACTGCTCCCCCCTATATCTCAGACCTTGTCTCCAGATACTCTCCCTCCCGTCCCCTTCACTCTGCTCACGACCTCCTACTCTCCTCCTCTCTTGTCACCTCATCACACTCCTGTTTACAGGACTTCTCCAGACTGGCTCCCATCTTGTGGAACTCTCTGCCTCGCTCCACAAGACTCTCTTCTAGTTTTAAAAGCTTCAAGTGCTCCCTAAAGACTCTACTGTTCAGGGATGCATACAACCTATGCTAACCTTTCTTTATACCAGTTCCTCTCCTCCATTGCTATCCCCTGAACCCCCTTAGCATGTAAGCTTAAGAGTCCAGCTGTTTGTTGATCACCTTCTCAAGAGCTGACTACAACAGTGCAACTCTTGGCAGGGCCCTCTACCAATTTGATCCCTATAACTGTTTTTTTGTACTCCGCATTTGTTAATAGCGCTGCGGAATCTGTTGGCACTCTACAAATAACCGATAATAATAATAATAATGCCCCCAGATATGTTCCTTTTTATGGTTTCAGCAGCCCTAGAGAAGCTGCTAGAGTTTACCTGGGGTAATATGTGTCAAATTACATGCAATTATGAGGGGAACTTCTCTATACAATACAAAAAAAGGGGGGCTAAGTTACCTAGCATTTGTTGTTTCTGTGTATAGCCAAAATTTGTGTGCCTTGCCACTTGAGTGTTATGATTTCGATGTACTCACTTATGAATACATAGTGGCTAGGGTATTTTGCATTCATTATTCTCCTTGATTTTTTTTTAATTCTGTTTCTAAAGCAAATTACGCTTTAAATTGTACTTTATTTAAGCCTCAATAAAAAAAAAAATCTGTACGCTGTAAACCTAATGTATGTAGTACAGTGAGGTACGTGAACCTCTAAATCACAGATACTAACTGCAAAAGGGTAATATAGCCAAAATATATACTTCAAATAGAAATGGGGACACAATCACAATTGTAAAAGTGGTAGTGCACAGCCAAGCCCCTCAGAGAAACAGTTAGATTAAAGTATCAATAACACTAGTATATGTGGAACATTTTTCACACCTGATACATTTTCGCCTGATACGCATTTCGCCTCAGCTTCATCACAAGGTGCCTTGTGAACAAGCCAAAAACTGCACCTTTGGATGAACTTACACAGACACTCAATCAAAAACCACTGTGAAACAAAATCTGTACCCCTGTTGGTTACCATTTCACCCAACCTGACCACTCCATCCAAAACCTCAAAATCAAGATTCTCAGAGGCAACTTCAAAAACACCATGAAAAGAAAAACCTTTGAAATGAAAATGATAATGCACTTCAACTTGCTAAATTCTGTACTAAATGTGGACTCTGGTTTCTTAACCCATTATTAAAATTTTATGTAATGTACTTTCATATACTATAGTCAATTACATTATATATTTACATGAATATATAAGTAAGGGAGCTCTAATAAGCTCAGGAGTGTAGGAAGACAATAAATATGATGACTTGTTAAAAGTAACTAAAATGATATTTAATAAACAGAAAAAAAGTTTTACAATAAAATTGGGACGTCTCCCTTAATTGATTCCAATGTGTCTATCTCATAAAGTTATATTTAGCATGTGGTGTAATCAAAAGGTATATTCGAAAGTAAAATAAATCTAAAGTTTTGCAACAGAATATTTTTAAAATTATAAAACAAATAATATCCACCTTAACACTGATAAGAGTGTTTGAAATTTAAAATGTTAATCAACAAACTGATTGTGCCCAAAGTTCATTCCATGAGTTAATATCTTGAAGGTTGAATAGCAGATAGGCAGTCCTTATAACGGGTATTTGAATATGCCACAGGTGAAATCTTTCAATGTCCCTGTGTTTATATATTAGGCGTTAGAAGTTGTTCTGACCAATAGGTTAATGTACACTTTCATGTGTCAGTTAAAAGTAAAGAATTTGGCTCACACTTGACTCAAACCTATCCTTCATCCCCCATATCCAATCGCTTTCTACATCCTGCCGCAATCATCTACGCAATATTTCCAAAATTCGCCCTTTTCTGAGCGCTAACACCACAAAGCAAATAATCCACTCCCTTGTTATCTCCCGACTTGACTACTGCAACAACCTACTCGCTGGCCTTCCTCTTTCCCGCCTCTCCCCCCTTCAATCCATCCTAAATGCCTCTGCCAGGCTGATCCACCTTTCCCGTCGATCTGTATCTGCTGCACCTCTCTGTGAGTCCCTTCATTGGCTCCCCATTCACAGCAGAATTAAATTCAAAATTCTCACCCTTACATACAAAACTCTCGCCAACGCCGCTCCCCTCTACCTATCCTCTCTAATATACAAGTATACTCCAGCCCATCCACTAAGATCCAACAATGACCTGCTCCTTGCATCCACAACTATCACCTCCTCTCATGCTAGACTGCAGGACTTCTGTCGTGCAGCACCTACCCTCTGGAACACTCTCCCTCGTGCTGTCAGGCTTTGCCCTAATCTTTCTTCCTTTAAATGCTCCCTGAAGGCTTTTCTGTTCAGGGAAGCCTACCACCCAACTCAATAATAAATTAATTTCACTTACCTAATATTTCCCTCATCTAACTCAGTATTAACATCCTTCTCAATCTTGCAGTCCTCACCTCCTGTTTCTCAACCTCCTACCCTTCTAGATTGTAAGTTCCCACGGGAATAGGGCCCTCAATCCCTCCTGTATGTGTTTGTAAATTTTGTCCTGTATCTTACAAGTCTTGTATTGTTTTATTTAAATGAATTGTGTCCATGGACAGCGCTGCGGAATATGTTGGCGCTTAATAAATAAAGTATAATAATAATAAATAATTACCGGGATCTTCGGACACTTATAGTAGGGTAGCTTGATAACTAGAGGCCTCTGTCTTTTAAGCCATACTATGTTTTAAGATATAATCTGTAAATTCCATCAAATTGGTCAATATTGCTTCAGACTTGAAAAAGGAAGACATTCTTCTGAAAGCTTGTCATCTTATAAATGTATAGTTAGTCCAATAAAAAAGTATCATTGCACAATGCAATACTCTTGTTATTTTGATATCTAATTATCTGGACTAGCACAGCTACACCAATATATATATATATATATATATATACATACATACACACAGTACTGTGCAAAAGGCCACCATTAGATTTATTGTTTTAGCAGAGTTTTAACGACCATCCATATTTATTTTCAGTCCCTTTATTAAGATACAAACAGAAAATACGTACACAAAATATAAAAAAAAAATTCAGAAAAAATGGCTTCTTTAGGTAAAAGTCAGTATTCAGCATAACGTCCTTTGGCACTAAGCACATCTTGAACTCTTTTGGGGAGCCTGTCCTGAAGTTTTCTGAAGTAATCTTCTGGTATATTATACCAGGCTTCTTTTAGCACTTTCCAGAGTTCTTTAGATTTATGTTGTCTTTTATTTCTTTCTCTGTCCAGGTGATCCTATACTGCCTCTTTATTATTCAGGACTGGACTCTGTGGAGACCAGTCCATGACTGTCAGTGTTTTATCAGCTGTTTTTCTCTCCAGATTTTATTTCACTGCATTAGCAGTGTGCTTGGGATCAGACACTTTCCAGAAGAAATGGCATGATGAATTAAAACCTGTCTGTACTTTTCAGTTTTAATGATCCCATTAGTTTGGACAATATCACCAACACCACGGACAGAAATGCAGCTCCAAACCAGGACATACACTCCACCATGTTTCACTGAAGGCTGCAAGCACTCATTCTTCAATCTCTCTTTAACTCTTCTTCTCATATATTGTAGAAGATTGGACCCAAAAATTTCAAACTTGGATTTATTACTACATAATACCCTTTTCCACTGATCTTCACTCCAATCTTTGTAAGCTTATTATTATTATTTTATTATTATCAGGTATTTGTAGAGCGCCAACAGATTCCGCAGCGCTGTAAACATAGTCAGTGTACAGGATAGCTTTTGCAGGGGTCAAGTGGGTAGAGGACCCTGCCGAGAGTTTCACTGTTGTAGTCGGCTCTTATGAAGTGATCTGTAAACAGCTGGGCCCATAGGCTTACAATCTAAGGGGTTCGAGGGGAAAGCAATGGAGTTAGGAAAGGTTAGTGTTGGTTGTATGCATCCCTGAATAGCAGAGTTTTTAGGGAGTGCTTGAAGCTGTTAAAACTAGGAGAGAGTCTTATGGAGCGAGGCAGGGAATTCCACAAGATGGGGGTCAGTCTGGAGAAGTCCTGTAAACGCGAATGTGAGGAAGTAACAAGAGAGGAGGAGAGGAGGAGATCCTGAGCTGATCGAAGGGGACGGGAGGGAGAGTATCTAGAGACAAGTTCTGAGATGTAGGGGGGAGCAGTGCAGTTGAGAGCTTTATATGTCAGGGTGAGGATTTTATGTTTTTTTTTTTTTTTTTTTTTTTAATTATTTTTTATTGAGGTTATGCTGTTAAGTACAATAAGTATGTGATACCTCACAACAAAAACAACAACAATATCCAGTGAACAATAGTTATTCTCATGCATGAAATAACAAAATAGTACAATGCTAGGTATATATTAGAAACCTCTATTTCTTGTATTATTCTTCAATTATTTCCTCAAATGACGCAAACGGACACTTTTGGACCAGGAAAAGCAAATGTATACTTAGAGGAAGAATATCATATGGAGTGGTCACTTATGGACCCGTATATGTAGTGAAAAGGGTAAGGGAGGGGGGGATTCAGAATACTCAATAACAATCAGCGGGTAAGAACCGCTTAAATAAAGGGCGTTATTGAGTTAGGATGTGTATCGTATGGGGGAAAAGATAGACACAGTAGTAGCAATACAAATCAAAAATATAACTCAGTGGAATGTCAGTAAAGTACTAGCTGGAGATCACACTAATGGAAAGGTGCTTTAAATTATAGAGGGGGTATAAGCCTTTCTACAAGAGGCTGTCTACTAGTGGGGGCTTAATCAGCCATATTAGTAGTTTTGTAGTATCTTAAATAGGGTATATCATTCTCTAAGTTATCTGGGATTGGAGGGCACACAGTCTGAACCATAGTAGTCTAGGGGGTATTAACATAGTATGCTAAAGATAATGAGTAATGCAGGAAGCAAATTTGTATAATGTTCTGGGGCCTTCACTTTAGATTAATCATGTCCCCTTAGGGTGGTTGTTAAGCTAGTCTCCCAAGAGTCAAATAATTATATAGTGGAGGTGCATATAATGATCACGCATGTGGTCACACTCAGGTTTTTTTTTAAGATAGAGATATCTAACAGATTATAGGGTTATAGCAAGCCAAGGATAAAAGAGAGTGTAAAAATAATAGAGGTATACTTTTAGAGGGCAGCGTAGTTATGAACCTTCCTGCAAATTAACGTCCACAGAATGAGACCTAAAGATTCATTAAAACATTATTACAACATTCTAAATAGGGCGCATCTCTCTATCTCCTCTATCTGTTTGTAGATGTCGCACAGTTAAACGCACAGCCACTAGCAATGTTTAAGTTAATCATACTAAGCTTGTTGTGCAGGAGAGAGAGCAGTATAGCATGAGCTTCAGGGTCTACTGATTCACATTAGTCATGGGTCAGAGAAGTGAGTGCTGGCCTGTGATTATGCAACTAAAATGGTTATGGCGATCTCATAACTGGCCACTCTTGGGTCTGGTGCTGAGTGTTGAACACATAGGATGTTAAATGTCTATAATTTGATGACTGAAAGCAAGAAACTAATAAGATCAATGCAACATCTCTAGTGGGGTAAATAGATAGCAAAATAATTAAACCCCCCTTTCTTTTGTGTACGCTCTCAGCTTTACTGCATTATTAGATACTTATTTGGGGGGAGGGAAGTATAAGGAGAATTTCCAGCAGGCTTTAACCTATCTCACTTACTGGCTTATATAGAAGTTAGAAAAAAGTGCGAAGTGGGATTAATGAGTTACTCTAGATATAGCATTGGCTCAACCGCTGAGATTATTGATGGCTGTTCAGACAACAAAACAATAGTCCACTTCTAAGAGAATTTGACGTGGCTTCCTGACATACAAAGAGAGCAGAACATTACAGTATGCGCAGTGGAGAACATATAGTGCAAAATACGTCACCTAGATACATGGAAAAAAAAACTAAACAAAAAATAAAATAAACCTCACATATAATATTCCCAGCAAATTGGATAGATTGTTAACAGGTGGGGATATAAGAGATCTTACAGGGCACCATGGTATATCACAGCATGTAGCAGTGCAACCTTGTGTGAGTGTGCTGTATACAGGAACAATAAGATAGCATATGAAAGAAGTGAAGCAACAGTTCCACAATATGTCCTTTGGATAATAACAATAAACACTTTGGCTTGAGGGAGCTGGTAGAAGAAACACTTCATGTGATAGCAGTCCTTCAGCTAGAATGAGTAAGCAACATATATGTATAACAGGATAACATATGGTATACAATAAAACAAGAGTGTAATGCTACTCCCTTTGAAAGTTAACGATAAACAGCTTGGTATAAGGGAGCTGATAAGAAAGTCACTAAATGCGGTAGAAAACATACAGCCAGTATGAGTACCCTGATAGTTTCTGCTCAGCCTATTCCAGATGCTGTAGGCTGATCTTCCTCTTGCAAAATGTGATAGCAAGATGGCGATTGCATTATGAGGCACCAGGATCTCCGTCTAAGTATCAAGCACACCTGGCTAAAGTTATCGCAGGAGAGCAGGTTTGGCTTAACTGGCTTTACACGATTTGCATCGTTTTGCCATCTAGTAGCGTCCAGGCGAGAACAGGAAGCAGTCAGCCTCCCTTTTCCAGCACGGTTCTGTGTGCTAGCGCTCCACACTTTGAATGCGCTTGTCAAGAGGCTGGCCGCATCGGCTGACTTGTAGAGCAGTGGGGGCTTCTGATGGATCGGCATCCACATCAGGCCAAGGGTAGGCTCCGTCGCATTAGTAAAATTAGCAGAGTCGCTCTTTAGTGGAGGTAGAATTTGCTCTTCCCTCTCCCAATGGGATCGCAGTGAGCAATATTGATCTTTACTTGCCTTGGTGTAAGGAGTAGTCAGGGTTAGCTGTAATTCCGAGCGCTGTGCCAAATAGTCACCGTGGTACGCCATCTTGGGGGTTTCTTTAGGTTCGTTCTCCACATGGTCTCTGAGAATACTCTTGAGATCACAAAAGTTATTTTGCATCTTTGCATCCAGCTCTATGAGAAGTGATTTCAGCTCTGCAATATAATCCCCATCCATTATAGAAATTGCACTGAGGTTTCAAGACTCCAGCAGTGTTAGCGTCGCTCTAACCCGGCTGATCGGGGGGGGGGGTGTTAGGAGTTCACAAATAGGCCGCAAGCTGTAGTCCAAGCTGGCTCAATCAGTTCCTTGCGTACAGAGTAGTAGTAAACCTGCTGAATCAGCGCTATCAAATTGTGACATAATATCACACTCTTAAGCTAAAATCAGGCCAAATATCTTAATAAAAAAGCTTATTTTTAGCATAAATTTCAAGGAGCTTCATTAGGTGCGACCTCTCCTGAACGTTGCGTAGCCACGCCCCCCAGGATTTTATGTTTAATCCGAGAGGCAAGAGGAAGCCAGTGAAGGGATTGGCAGAGAGGTGCAGCAGACGAAGAGCGACGATTAAGGAAGATGAGCCTGGCAGAGGCATTCATAATGGATTGTAAAGGAGCTATGTGGCAGCTAGGTAGACCAGAGAGGACGGAATTGCAGTAGTCGAGGCGGGAAAGGATGAGAGAATGGATTAAAACCTTGGTTGTATCTTGTGTAAGGAGATGTCTAATTTTAGCAATGTTTTTAAGGTGGAAGCGGCAGGCTTTAGCCGAGGACTGAATGTGAGAAGTGAAGGAAAGATCTGAGTCAAGTTTGACCCCAAGACATCGGGCGTGCAGGGTAGGGGTAGTGATGGAATTATCAACAGTTATAGAAATTTTGGGGGTGGAGACATTGGAAGAAGGGGGAAAAATAAGGAGTTCAGTTGTGGGGAGATTTAGCTTGAAAGACAGTTAGTGACACGGTTTAATAAGGAAAAGGTAGGTCTGGTGCAGAGAGGTAGATTTGGGTGTCAACGGCATACAAATGGTATTGAAACCCATGGGACTTTATTAAGGAACCTAGCCGTAGATTTGGAGTTTGGTGGTAGCCGTGAAAACCAGCGTTAGAGGCTCCTAACGCTGGTTTTAGGCTACCGCCGGTATTTGGAGTCATTCAAAAAAGGGTCTAACGCTCACTTTTCAGCCGCAACTTTTCCATACCGCAGATCCCCTTACGTCAATTGCGTATCCTATCTTTTCAATGGGATCTTTCTAACTCCGGTATTTAGAGTCGTGTCTGAAGTGAGCGTTAGAAATCTAACGTCAAAACTCCAGCCGCAGAAAAAAGTCAGTAGTTAAGAGCTTTCTGGGCTAACGCCGGTTCATAAAGCTCTTAACTACTGTACTCTAAAGTACACTAACACCCATAAACTACCTATGTACCCCTAAACCGAGGCCCCCCCCCCCACATCGCCGACACTCAAATAAAAAATTTTAACCCCTAATCTGCCGACCGCCACCTACTTTATACTTATGTACCCCTAATCTGCTGCCCCTAACACCGCCGACCCCTATATTATATTTATTAACCCCTAACCTGCTCCCCACAACGTCGCAGCCAGCTACCTACAATAATTAACCCCTCATCTGCCGACCGCAAAGAGTCGCCACCTACATTATAGCTATGTACCCCTAATCTGCTGCCCCTAACACCGCCGACCCCTATATTATATTTATTAACCCCTAATATGCCCCCCTCAACGTCGCCTCCACCTGCCTACACTTATTAACCCCTAATCTGCCTAGCGGACCGCACCACTACTATAATAAAGTTATTAACCCCTAATCCGCCTCACTAACCCTATAATAAATAGTATTAACCCCTAATCTGCCCTCCCTAACATCGCCGACACCTAACTTCAATTATTAACCCATAATCTGCCGACTGGAGCTCACCGCTATTCTAATAAATGTATTAACCCCTAAAGCTAAGTCTAACCCTAACACTAACACCCCCCTAAGTTAAATATAATTTACATCTAACGAAATTAATTAACTCTTCTTAAATAAATTATTCCTATTTAAAGCTAAATACTTACCTGTAAAATAAATCCTAATATAGCTACAATATAAATTATATTTATATTATAGCTATTTTAGGATTAATATTTATTTTACAGGTAACTTTGTATTTATTTTAACCAGGTACAATAGCTATTAAATAGTTAAGAACTATTTAATAGCTAAAATAGTTAAAATAATTACAAATTTACCTGTAAAATAAATCCTAACCTAAGTTACAATTAAACCTAACACTATACTATCAATAAATAAATTAAATAAAATACCTATAATTATCTACAATTAAACCTAACACTACACTATCAATAAATAAATTAAATACAATTCCTACAAATAAATACAATGAAATAAACTAACTAAAGTACAAAAAATAAAAAAGAACTAAGTTCCAAAAAATAAAAAAATATTTACAAACATTAGAAATATATTACAACAATTTTAAACTAATTACACCTACTCTAAGCCCCCTAATAAAATAACAAAGCCCCCAAAATAAAAAAAATGCCCTACCCTATTCTAAATTACTAAAGTTCAAAGCTCTTTTACCTTACCAGCCCTGAACAGGGCCCTTTGCGGGGCATGCCCCATAAAGTTCAGCTCTTTTGCCTGTAAAAAAAAACATACAATACCCCCCCCAACATTACATCCCACCACCCACATACCCCTAATCTAACCCAAACCCCCCTTAAATAAACCTAACACTAAGCCCCTGAAGATCTCCCTACCTTGAGTCGTCTTCACCCAGCCGAGCCAAATTCTTCATCCAAGCGGAGCAAGAAGAGGTCCTCCATCTGGTAGAAGTCTTCATCCAAGCGGGGCAGAAGAGGTCTTCCATCCGATTGAAGTCTTCATCCAAGCGGAATCTTCTATCGTCATCCATCCGGAGCAGAGCGGCAGCATCCTGAAGACCTCCGACGCGGAACATCCATCCTGGCCGACGACTGAACGACGCATGACGGTTCCTTTAAATGACGTCATCCAAGATGGCGTCCCTCAAATTCCGATTGGCTGATAGGATTCTATCAGCCAATCGGAATTAAGGTAGGAATATTCTGATGGGCTGATGGAATCAGCCAATCAGAATCAAGTTCAATCCGATTGGCTGATTGGATCAGCCAATCGGATTGAACTTGATTCTGATTGGCTGATTCCATCAGCCAATCAGAATATTCCTACCTTAATTCCGATTGGCTGATAGGATGGAGGACCTCTTCTTGCTCCGCTTGGATTAAGAATTTGGCTCGGCTGGGTGAAGACGACTCAAGGTAGGGAGATCTTCAGGGGCTTAGTGTTAGGTTTATTTAAGGGGGGTTTGGGTTAGATTAGGGGTATGTGGGTGGTGGGTTGTAATGTTGAGGGGGGGGTTTTTGTATGGTTTTTTTTACAGGCAAAAGAGCTGAACTTCTTGGGGCATGCCCCGCAAAGGGCCCTGTTCAGGGCTGGTAAGGTAAAAGAGCTTTGAACTTTAGTAATTTAGAATAGGGTAGGGCATTTTTTTATTTTGGGGGGCTTTGTTATTTTATTAGGGGGCTTAGAGTAGGTGTAATTAGTTTAAAATTGTTGTAATATATTTCTAATGTTTGTAAATATTTTTTTATTTTTTGGAACTTAGTTAGTTTATTTCATTGTATTTATTTGTAGGAATTGTATTTAATTTATTTATTGATAGTGTAGTGTTAGGTTTAATTGTAGATAATTATAGGTATTTTATTTAATTTATTTATTGATAGTGTAGTGTTAGGTTTAATTGTAACTTAGGTTAGGATTTATTTTACAGGTAAATTTGTAATTATTTTAACTATTTTAGCTATTAAATAGTTCTTAACTATTTAATAGCTATTGTACCTGGTTAAAATAAATACAAAGTTACCTGTAAAATAAATATTAATCCTAAAATAGCTATAATATCATTATAATTTATATTGTAGCTATATTAGGATTTATTTTACAGGTAAGTATTTAGCTTTAAATAGGAATCATTTATTTAAAAAGAGTTAATTAATTTTGTTAGATGTAAATTATATTTAATTTAGGGGGGTGTTAGTGTTAGGGTTAGACTTAGCTTTAGGGGTTAATCCATTTATTACAGTAGCGGCGAGATTCGGTCGGCAGATTAGGGGTTAATACTTGAAGTTAGGTGTCGGCGATGTTAGGGAGGGCAGATTAGGGGTTAATACTATTTATTATAGGGTTAGTGAGGCGGATTAGGGGTTAATAACTTTATAATAATAGCGGTGCGGTCCGCTCGTCAGATTAGGGGTTAATAAGTGTAGGCAGGTGGAGGCGACGTTGTGGGGGGCAGATTAGGGGCTAATAAATATAATATAGGGGTCGGCGGTGTTAGGGGCAGCAGATTAGGGGTACATAGGGATAATGTAAGTAGCGGCAGTTTACGGAGCGGCAGATTAGGGGTTAAAAATAATATACAGGGGTCAGCGATAGCGGGGGCGGCAGATTAGGGGTTAATAAGTGTAAGGTTAGGGGTGTTTAGACTCGGGGTACATGTTAGAGTGTTAGGTGCAGACGTAGGAAGTGTTTCCCCATAGGAAACAATGGGGCTGCGTTAGGAGCTGAACGCGGCTTTTTTGCAGGTGTTAGGTTTTTTTTCAGCTCAAACAGCCCCATTGTTTCCTATGGGGGAATCGTGCACGAGCACGTTTTTGAGGCTGGCCGCGTCCGTAAGCAACTCTGGTATCGAGAGTTGAAGTTGCGTTAAATATGCTATACGCTCCTTTTTTGGAGCCTAACGCAGCCATTCTGTGGACTCTCAATACCAGAGTTATTTTAAAGGTGCGGCCAGAAAAAAGCCAGCGTTAGATACGCGGGTCGTTACCGACAAAACTCTAAATCTAGCCGCTAGTGACGTGTAGAATGAAAAGAGAAGGGGACCAAGGAAAGAGCCTTGAGGTACCCCAACAGAAAGTGGTAACGGGGTAGAGGATGCTCCGGAGAAGGCTACACTAAATGTACGGTTAGTCAGATAGGAAGAGAACCACGAGAGAGCTGTGTCACAGATGCTGAAGGATTGGAGGGTTTGGAGCAGAAGAAGGTGGTCAAGAGTGTCAAAGGCTGCAGACAGGTCAAGGAGGATAAGCAGAGAGAAGTGGCCTTTGGATTTTGCTGTAAGTAGGTCATTGGTAACCTTGTCAATTGCTGTGTCTGAAGAATGATGAGAACAAAATCCAGATTGCAGTGGGTCAAGAAAAGAGTTTAGTGTAAGGAAATGGGATAGACGTGCGTAAAGCTTTAGCGTATCTTAGCTTTTCTCCCTATTGCCCTTCCAAAAAAGTGGGTTCCTTGGCTGCTACCCCCTTCAACTAAGATCATTCCTGGTAAAGCCTCTTAAGACTGTAGAAGGGTCAACTTGGCATCCTGATGAAGCTGCCAGATGCTGAACCAGGTCCTTGCTGGACTTCTTTCGGTTACTCAAAGAAGAAACTCTGAGAAACTTCTCATCAGATTTTGAAAGTTTTCTTGGCCTTCCAGTCCTTTTTTTGTCCTTGACTTCTCCTGATTCTTCAAATGTCTTTATAGCAGCTTTAATACCTCATCTTGAGCATCATCCAGTTTGTTTGCTGATTTCCCTTTGAGAGTATCCTTGTTGATGCAAGAGTATGATTTTATGTCTGTCAAAATCTGAGATCTTTGGCATTTTAAATGGAATTATGTTTTTGAAAGTTGGTCTTATTAGCAAGCTTCTAATGAATTGAACTCATACCACATGTGCATGTAATGCTCAAGCATGTCTTGCATAAACCTGGTTTAATAGACCTTTTTCGAAGCAGTCATTTTGACATGAAATAGTTGGACAAATACAGGTGTCAGCAATAACATTAATTAGGGTTCTATTCCATTTAGGTTTACAAGAGCCAGGTTCCTACTATTGCTCAAATGTAAGGGAAGGTCACACTAAATGCTTGCCACTTTAGCCTATAGAAGCATTTTTTTCAGATTTTTTTCTGTTTTTTTGATACTGCATACAAATATGGATTCTAATAAAGAGACAGAGAAATATTTATATATGGTCATTATACAATTGCTAAAACAGCAAATCTAATGGTGGCCTACGACTTCTGCACAGTACCTATATATATTGGATTTTACATGAACATCCTTCAAATAAACAATGTTTTAGCTAGATATAAGCCATGACTTGTATATTGTGACTGTGCACAAATCTACTTACAACAATGCACACAGAAAACTTATAAGGTTAAAATAAACTTCCTTCTCCTTATCGATCTTGCTCTAATAACAATCAACACCTTCATTTTTACAGATCTTGTTTTAGATACCGATTTGACACCTACATTTTGCAAATTGGTAGATTAACAACCTATAACATAAAATTTCTGGCTTGAGGCAGAGGGTTTCATTTATAAAGCTGCAAGAGCCGCTTTGGCGCCACAGTATCTTAGGGTTGTGCGAGCAAACCTGAAACGCTCGTTAAGTTTAAAGGTTTGCTATCACTTAATAAATGGAGCCCAGAGGGACTTGACCTGACTTGATAAGTAACAGGGGATTTTATAACCAAATTGATATTAAAGAAGATTTTTCTCTCCAATATGCTATTTCACCTGATGTTTAATGTCAGTATCCAGCCAGAGCTTTATTGGTGCATTTAAAATAGAACCCTTACTGGGTGTAGAGAAAAATGCGTAATCTTTTGTGTGCTTTTCTTCTCAAGACTGCATGTTTTTTAGTAAACAAATGTCCCATAGACAAATCCATAATAAGTATATTACTTTATATATAAACTGTGGATTAAAATAGATATTTTTTTTTATTTAGCATAAGAGCAATAGCAACAGCATGTAGTATAGTAGGATGTGCCAAAGAGCTCTCTTCCACCACTATACAGACAGTCATTAGTCATTGTGCATTCAGATCATTCGGAGATGGATTTCTTCTTGTCAAAGTGCAACACACTAAGATTTGGATTTGCAGAGAGTGTTCCAATTTCACAAGAAGAGATCCGTCCCCAAAAAGAGCTGAATGCTGTGAGCGGCCACCTTCTTCCATCTTTGGATCATCACAAATTATCTGAATGCACAGGTCTACTTAAAATAACATTAAACACTATTTAAATTGATATGAAACCCAACATTTTTCTATCATGATTCAGATAGATCACACAATTTTAAACAACTTTCCCATTTACTTTTGTTAACTAATTTGCTTTGTTCTCTTTGTATCCTTTTTTTAAACATATACTTAGGTAGGTTCAGGAGCTGCTGATTGGTGGCTGCACATATATGTCATTGGCCACTAGTGCATTAATGCTCCATCAACAAAGGATACAAAGAGAATGACTTAAATTAGATAATAGAAATACATTGGAAAGTTGTTCAGAATTGTATGAACTATCTGAATCTTTAAATAAATATTTGCAGAGGTTAAACACATATACAAACAATAGTTTAACAATAATAAAAAACACATCAGAGCACTTTTTTTTTGCATGTTTATGTATTTTTAAATGTGCCAGTTTGCATATGAAATAGGAAACTTTCTATAACATAAATTGGTTTAGGGTCAGATTACTTGAAAGCGATATAAGCAATCCACTTAGTAACATCAGCACACGCTAAGTGTGCTGGTATTACAAGTTCACAGCAAACTCACATTTTTTTTCTAGCATCCCACACCCACCAACTTTTTAATAAAAACTATAATGCCCTCCATTTCAAATCTCTGGCTAATTTTTGGAGCACTAATTGCTACTGCCTTACAGTAGCAATAACCAGCCACTTGTAATGGCTGGTTATTTATTGCGTGCCCATGAACGGGCAAATTTGGCAATTTACGGGCGTGCAATAATTTAACGCTCCACTTGTAATCTAGCCCTTAGTTTGGTAAAACAAATATAATAAGATACATAATTATCTTGTATACTGTTTTTGTGGTGCTAAAGAAACCTTATTAAATAACATACTTTAGGACAATTTCTGTAGATGTATTTAATTTTATATTACTGCAAAATGAATGCAAGATAAATAAAAACACTAAGCTCTTCAATTTCCATGTTGGAATGTCCTAATGCTAATTCCATTTAAGTTTGCAAAATAAAGTGTCTAACATTAAGAGGTTGACACTTAAATCTTTTAAGTTAAACTTAGTGATCTAAGTTAATTTGCCTTCAAATTTAAAATCAGCTTATGTTCAATACAAAGATGTATTAATTTACTTTAATGCAGAAGATGCTCTGAAGCAATTTAGTTAAACATATGTTAGAAGGGCTGAGATTGTCACCGTTGATTAACGAGTTAACTTATTGTGCAGTTCAAGGGTGAGTCTGTTCAGTGATAAACTTCTCAAAGAGTAGATAGTGATCTTTCCATTAAGTAAAAAAAAACTATTCAATACTCAAAGAAAATGCTATCTTAACAAATGTTAACATTTGGCCATCATTAATAATAATCATGCATCAGATAAAATAAAAAAAAGAAATAAAAGGAATATTGTTTAATCTTCCTCAGGTTAGGGAAATAAAAATGTTTTAGTCTTCTGTTCGGGTTGTTAGAAATTCAGATGCACAAATATTATTTACACTGACTCTGGTGCACTTATACCAGACTCGATAATTTAAAGTGACAAACTTCCAAAAAATCACAGACCATACATCGAACATTAAGTGCAGAAATTTGGAAGCACCCATCTCAGTAAATATTTTTAAAGATGGGACATAATGTAAATCAGTTGCATTATTAGATTACAGAACAAGCTAAAATCCTCAGAAGATGTGTTGATAGAGAGGCATTATTAACATAAGAGAAATGTACTGGGTTTATTGCTTAGAAACTATCGGCTAGATTACGAGCTGTGCGTTAGGAGAGGTGCATTAGTTATGTGTACTTTATTTCCATTGTGCACTTTTCTTAACGTTGGAATTACGAGTCTCAAAACAACCTCATAACGCGTCGCAGTAACACGATTACCGCGTTTATTTTATATGCGTAATCACAGCAGCGTTAAACATTCTCCCATAGAGATCAATGATAAATGAAAGAAGCATGGATTTTTCAGCTAACACTTGATCTCGCGAGAAATACGCACTGCTCTGTCATATTACGTATACCACATAATGCACAATAAAAACACACATCAAATGTACAAACAACAATCACGCAACATAGCACATACGCATTACACATTCACAATCGGAAAAGAAAAAGAATAAACAACATTTACACTAATAGAGGAATACATAAATACCTTACGATCTTGCAACACGGAACAAAACAACACGAAAAAAGAATTGCACACTCATTCACAAAAACATTCGCCTTCAAGATTATGGAACATTAGTACAAATAAACATTTACAACACTTTACAAATACGACGCCATCACAAATATGTATTTACATTTACAGATAATACTTTTGGACAATGTTATGCAAAACGATCACTATGACATCATCACATTATACACATTCCACAAATACTAACTCAATATGAGCATGCGCAAATTCACACAACTAATACACATTGCACACATACTAATTACTAACAAAGCACATATTGCGGGACAACGTAATCCAATCAGACGGATTTAACACCTTGGCATGTGACGTCTTAAGCAACATGGCGCATCCAAGATCGCGTAAAAACGTCATCCAATCAAAGGCGCATCCGAGATCCCGTAAAAATGGCATCCAATCCAATAACTCATTTTACAGCTTGGCATGTGACGTCTTAAGCAACATGGCACATCCGAGATCGCGTAAAAATGGTATCCAATCAAAGGCGCATCCGCGATCGCCTAAAAATGTCATCCAATCAAAGGCGCATCCGAAATCGCCTAAAAACGTCATCCAACCAAAGGCACATCCGAGATCGCGTAAAAACGTCATCCAATCAAAGGCGCATCCGAGATCGCGTAAAAACAGCATCCAATCCAATAACTCATTTTACAGCTTGGCATGTCAATAAGAAACGTATTTTTATTTTAATAACTAGTATGTGCTATATTGTTATCTATGAGTGTCACGCTAGATAAGGTAATACTGTGATATATGAAATAGAATCCATTGTTGGTAATAAGGATATATTTCATTAGAATCAGATGATTATTAACTATTTAGCAAGCATTTTATGTTACACGATTATGTACGACATTGCAATTTGAACTTCATTTTCAAATTTAAGTTTAATCTTTTGATGAAATGTGTTTAAAGGTAATCTCAAGAGCAGAAAAATACGATGTTATAACTGCTGATTGGTGGCTACATATATATACCGATTGTCATTGGTTCACCTACGTGTTCATTTAGAAACCAGTAGTGCCCTGCTGCTCCTTAAACAAATGATACAAAGAGACTGAAGCAAAATTGAGAATTTATGGAAAGAAAATTATTTAAAAATCGTATGTTATACATAAATGAGAAAATAGATTATTGTGTTTCATGTCCCTTTAAATGAGAAATAATGCTATGAGATACATTATGAAAATAGGGATTGGTTATACATTATATGTTACCTATAGCTATGGTGTCCATCTTTATGCTTTAAAAAGGGACACATGTGAAATACAATTGTCAGGGATGTTTTCAGATATGTTTAAAGATTTATTTCGAATAAGAATAATGACACATGTATTTGTCAGATGTGTCACTTATTCAAGTTGAAATATGGTCAGCCTACCTATAGCAATATATCGTTGGATCATTAAACAGAAACAATAATAAGAGAAAGATATTAATCAGCTAAAATATGCTCATTACACACAGTGATTGCTTTTTTAGACTACTACAATGTTGATGTAAAAAGGACAAAAATACATTAGAAATGAATATCCATTCATTAATAATTGTGGTCAGCATCACTTAAAGGGACATGAAATACAAACAATTAAGTTCAGGATTCACAGAGAGGATACTATTTCCATCAAATTCATAATTTACATCGATTATCTCAGTTTAAGAATCTTGGGATCATTTGTTAAAGATGCATCAATTCACGAATAGTTCAGAAATGAACACATGGATGAGCCAACAACATATATATATATATAATTTTTCTGCAATATCAAGAGAGAAAAGTTTGAAGAGAACACAGTAGTGTTATCTCCGAAATAGACAGGGATTTCAGCACTCCATTTATTTAGATCAATGCACACATTAAAAAAAAAATCATTTAGAGCAGGTGTTCAAAGGCCTTCACGCAGCCAAAACAACTTCTGGGTCCCCTAAACCAAAACCACACAAAATATGTTGTAAATAATAATAAATTTATTTGTGCAAACAGTCATTAAAAGAAATCAAAAAACCTCATACATTTAAAAATACGTTTTTGTACATTAAATGCATTGATAAAGCTGGCCAGCTCACTCAAAATTAATACGATGCAGATAAATACCTAAACAGGTGATACGCCCTGAGGAAGCCCCAATGACACTTGGTCACGTGGAGGGTGAAACGGCCGTTGGCGTGTGACGTCATTTGCACAGCTGAGAACCAGCCACCTGATTGATACTCGATGCAGCAAACAGCTCTTCTAACCAGAGCAGCAAGCAGGCACCGCATACAGACTTTTCATCAGCCTAAAAGGAGGAGGATTTGCAATCGCACAAAAGTGATTTGTAAAGTATTCATGCACTCACGAGTCTAAAATGGAATGTACTGTCTGGAAAATGCACTAAAGAGCACACATTTAAGCCTTAAACAAGGTCATAGCGAATGAGGAAAGCTTTATTAACAGTTTTCTCAAACAGCCTATACTGCTTGCATTACAAACGTGATTGTTACTGTTGTTGTGATTACACATCTATCAATAGAGAAACATAGATCCCTATATAGTACTAAGGTAGCCGGAACCTTTTTTCAATATTGGTGCTACCCTCTGGTCAGGGTGTTGTTTCTTGATGAAAGTGTGTAAAATGAAAAGTATGTAATTTCTGCTACACTGCTTTTGCTCAGCACACAAGTAATTGGCATAGATCCTCGGATTGTTCTCAAGGTAACAAGCTTGTCCAGCTCGTTTTTGTTACCCTCTGAGATAGGTGCCATTTTTGCTTGTGTACTAAATGGGTTATTATGCATGGATCCCCAATAATATCCATGGTAGCAGATTCCTGTAGGCATACAGGGCTACCCGCTGGAAGGGGTGTTGCCCAATAACCCAGTTACCTCTTTAGGTATTTATCTGCATCGTATTAATTTTGAGTGAGCTGGCCAGCTTTATCTATGCATTTAATGTACAAAAACGTATTTTTAAATGTATGAGGTTTTTTGATTTCTTTTAATGACTGTTTGCACAAATGAATTTATTATTATTTACAACATATTTTGTGTGGTTTTGGTTTAGGGGACCCAGAAGTTGTTTTGGCTGCGTGAAGGCCTTTGAACACCTGCTCTAAATGAAATTTTTTTGAATGTGTGCATTGATCTAAATAAATGGAGTGCTGAAATCCCTGTCTATTTCGGAGATAACACTACTGTGTTCTCTTCAAAATTTTCTCTCTTGATATTGCAGAAAAATTATGTGTTTTACAGGGTCTGCACCCAAATAATAATTAACAATTAATAAAAGTAGATTTTTGATACTATCTCCCTAATAAATTTTGTATATTATATTATATTATATATATATATATATATATATATATATATATATATATATATATACAAACAACAATCAACATCTAGAACCT
Organism: Bombina bombina; assembly: GCF_027579735.1. Classification (NCBI taxonomy): domain Eukaryota; kingdom Metazoa; phylum Chordata; class Amphibia; order Anura; family Bombinatoridae; genus Bombina; species Bombina bombina. The sequence continues at coordinate 888,010,379 of NC_069501.1, read as the reverse complement.
CAGTTCTCTGCTACTCATGATTTTGCAAAGATAAACCTTTCTGCAAAGTATATCAAGAAAATGAATCAAATTAAATAAGAGATGTAAATATTATATTTCTTTAAAATTGTATTATATATCTGAATCATGAAAGACCATTTTTTGGTTTCATGTCCCTTTAAGGATTAACCACCTAAAATATAGATTTAAATAAATGACATGAATAAAGAGGACAAATAATATATTAATGACATTTAAAGAAGAAAGATAACATTACAAAAACTGATATTGAAAAATCAGCCCCATTGGAGCCATCTGACAAGGTGCCATAGTGCATCACAGTCCTTGGAGGGAGTTGATAAGGGCCAACACAGCCCCATTGGAGCCATCTGACAAGGTGCAATAGTGCATCACAGTCCTTGGAGGGAGTTGACAAGGGCCAACACAGCCCCATTGGAGCCATCTGACAAGGTGCCATAGTGCATCACAGTCCATGGAGGGAGTTGACAAGGGCCAACACAGTCCCATTGAAGCCATCTGATAAGGTGAAAGAGTGCATCACAGTCCTTGGAGGGAGTTGACAAGGGCCAACACAGCCCAATTGGAGCCATCTGACAAGGTGAAAAAGTGCATCACAGTCCTTGGAGGGAGTTGACAAGGGCCAACACAGCCCCATTGGAGCCATCTGACAAGGTGAAAGAGTGCATCACAGTCCTTGGAGGGAGTTGACAAGGGCCAACACAGCCCCATTGGAGCCATCTGACAAGGTGCCATAGTGCATCACAGTCCTTGGAGGGAGTTGACAAGGGCCAACACAGCCCCATTGGAGCCATCTGACAAGGTGCCATAGTGCATCACAGTCCTTGGAGGGAGTTGACAAGGGCCAACACAGCCCCATTGGAGCCATCTGACAAGGTGCCATAGTGCATCACAGTCTTTGGAGGGAGTTGACAAGGGTCAACACAGCCCCATTGGAGCCATCTGACAAGGTGCCATAGTGCATCACATCCTTGGAGGGAGTTGACAAGGGCCAACACAGCCCCATTGGAGCCATCTGACAAGGTGAAAGAGTGTAACAGGCACAACAAAAAAATGAAATTGGCCAAATGGCAACAAATAACAAACATAGAACAACATGTGGATGGAGGAGTTAGTAGTGCTCCCTCAGGCCATCTCAGGATCCTCCACTTATGGGGCATCCTCATCACCCTCATCATCCTGGGCATTTTCTTTGACACACTGTGAAAATGGCAGTGATACCAACTAAAAAATATTGGCATATATATACATAATAGATATCCAACATCTAGTCAATATCATTTAGATATTCAAAAATGTGGATGTTGATTTAAAAAAATGAAGATCTGAAACATTTACATGAATCAAATAAAGAAGATGTTTAAAAAATTTTTTTAAAATTCACATTCAATTTATATATAATTAGATCATTATAATGTCCCTTTAAGAAAGTATGTTCTAATGTGTATTTGTAATGATACTTACATAGGTGGCTGGGAAGGAGAATCCGACACACAGGACAATGAAGGTGGGGAGTGTGGAAATAGTCTTGAGGGAGAGGGATGGGGGAGGGGTGGGGGGAGGGATGGGGCGAGGTAGGGTATTGGTCTGCCACTCCAGGGGAGATTGAAGGGTGGCAAAACGGGGAGAGTGGCGAGGGGGGGCAAGGGCACGTTTTTTGGGAGGGACAGGACAGGGGTTGGAAGGGCAAGGAGTGTGTTCTGGCTGGGGAGGGGCAGGAGGAGCTTCTGGCTGGGAAGGGGCGGGAGTTTGATGCCCATAAGTGGAAGGTCTATCTGAAATATAAAAAATAAATATATATACATATATGATATTAAAATATATTATTATCTTTAAAAAAAACATTATTTAAAGTCAGGATTCTTGTTCAACTAAAATATTTATACAAAGTCACAATAATGACTATGTTTTCAGTTATTGATTGATTTGAATCAAATATAATTAAGAAAAAGATTCAATAGATCCTTTAAAATCTGAATGTTCACTGTTATTTTTCATTTAACATTTCATAAATACATTACTAATCAGATTTTTCAAAGTCAACAATATGTGCTAATATTTATGATTTGATAATATATTTAGCTTATGGACAATGTTTTTGGATGCCTGTATGCATTTGATATTGAAATGCAATAGAGTTATTTTCGACACATGTCCGTGGGTTGTTTTTTTTAAATACAATTGAATAATATGGGAGTGTGTAATATGATCAAATTTAAATGGCCACTACACATAACCTTGGAAACCAGGTAAAGCCTGATTTACATATCTATTTTGGTGGTTGCCTTTGTAAACTTAAATTAACTAATTTGAAGCTTGATGCAACCAAAAATTACTATTCTGAATATATACACAGTATATACTACCATTCATATTAAATATTAGGAATATAATCTTCTATATCTGATCTAAAATTTAATATTTTATTTTAATATATATTTAATATTAGGATTAAATGTATGTCATCCCAATATTAATAGACACATTCTGAAATGCATGCTTTATTTCTCAGGAATATTGATGTTTGTTGGATTGAAATGGACAGTCTACACATAACTTTTTAATTAAAATTTTTCCATATCATACATCATGAAATTAAATGAATTAATTTCAATATGATTATGTTTGATGTATACTTACAAGTATTTTTGAAGTTCGAAACAATGATGACATAATGATATGGCCTGCATCTAGGCACTCAGATGAAGAAAAATGACTGTCTGTACAATCAGAAGATGCTTATTGTGGGTTTGCATGGAATAAGCATGTGACATCATGATATCTGTCATTATTTACAAATCATACATAAATTTAGGTCAATATTAAAAACATATGTTCTTGTTGCATGATATAAAAAGGGGGGCAGGAGGGTATTAAAAAATAATGGAATAATATATTTTAAATGGACAAAGCTGTAGACTTTTTTGTCAAGAGTATGATTTGTAAACAATAATACATGTTAGATACATGTTATATATATTTGACGTACCATCAGACTCTGAGGGAGCCACTTTCCATCTCACATGTTGTTCCAGCAATAACTGTAAAACATAGTATGTTGTGTACATTTAAAATCAAATATTATAACATATGTTACTGGTGCTCAAGGACACACATCAATGTTGCATTAAAGAGATACGGAACCAAAGTTAGGAATCACATCATTTTGATGGAGCATGCAAATGCAATAAGATTTTTAATTTTCGATAATTAATCATTTGATTTTAGTGTCTGTATTTTGAAAATATTCCAAAAAGCTGAGTACATTGAACATTTAAGAGTTCTCATGTGTGTATCACTTGATGATTGTTGTCTAAATATTTACTAAATATAAACATGTGCTAGCCATGTTCTGAAGCACAAAGTTGTAGACTAATAAGCTTTGAGATCTTAATCTTAAAAGAATTAAAAGAAGATATATATCATCAGAGGAGTATATGATCCTTTTAATTCAAATGGAATGCTTCATCAGAATCATGATCAGAATATTTTTGAAAAATACACCTTTAATGACATATGAATGAGTCAATGGACTTACCAGAAGCCTGCAAAAGCAGGTCACTATTGCTGCTGGATCCCTTGTGGCTCGTCACAACAATTACATCTATTAATGATATTCAAATATATTAGTGAACACAGTTTGGACATCACTAAATCACAGTAGTCACAAATATTCCAAATAATATACTTCTAAATTTGAAGATTAGAGCACTAATATGAACAATAAATGTATTAGTTCATCAAGGTGATTGTAAAGAAAATGATGTATTTCACTTATGTTGGATTTGTTACTAGATTACACAGCCAATTCTTCTCATATGAATCGATGGCATATATAAATATAACTATTGATCCCTGTTTTAAAAATAAGACACACACACAACACTTTGAATAACAAGTGGTTAAAAATGGAACCTAATCCATGTGGCACATAGATCCATTTGTGCAATGTACAGTAATATGTTTTAGGACACAACACGTATTGATCACAATGCAAAACATAAGATATTTCTCAAACTATGTCATCATGGTGCTGTTAGAATATGCTTATTAATATAAAGGTAGTCCAAGAGTGAAAGATGTTTTTTTTTTATATCAATATAGTTTCATCAAAACAGGTTAAGGATTAATGAAGATATTTATTTTTAAAGGTACACTAAACACAAGTTTTTGATTTCGTGATTCAGAGCATGCAATTTTAAGCAACTTTCAAAATTAATAATATCATCAATTTGTCCTCTTTCTCTTGCTTTCTTTCTTTGAAAACTAAGGCAGCTAAGCTATTTTTGGGTTCAGAACCATGGAAAGCACTTGTTTATTGGTGGGTGAATGTATCCACCAATTAGCAAGAACAACACAGGTTGTTCACCAAAAATGTCCCGGCATATAAAGTTACATACTGGCATTTCAAATAAAGATACCAATAGAATGAAGACAATTTGATTATAGGCGTAAATGTTAAAGTTTATTAATATTGTATACTCTACCTGAATCCCAAAAGACAACTTTTGTGTTCAGTGTCCATTTAATATTAAATATTAAAATATCTTTATTTGACAATGTCACTGTTAGTGAATTGTCTAGTCCATACGTTGATGTAATGAATGGGATGGAGCATGCAATTACAATCCAATATATAATTTCAGGATATCATCAAGAATCTTTAATTATCCTTCTCTCTTAAAGGGACATGATAATCCAAGATGTGTAATTGTATTAATTTCCCTTATTCAAGTCCAGCCTGTGATTTAAAAAAGCTTTCAAATATACTTATTTATTCTAATTTGTTTATTTTTTATTTTTTTTAAAGGAGCAACTATGCCCTACTGTTATCTGAAGACATGTGTTGAACCAATGAAAAGAGGGAATTTTGTGCATCAACCAATCAGCAGGTTACTCCCAGTAATGCATTGCTGCACCTGAGCATACCTAGTTATTCTTTTCAAATAAGGATAACAATAGAATAAATCAATTTAGATAATATCATTAAATTTGATTTATATTTATAATCACATGTTGTGTATAATTCCTAAAAGTAAAATGTTTGTTTTCATGTGCCTCTAATGATAACACGAAAATATCGAAGCATATGAGATGTATATTCTATAACCTGCACATATGGAACACTTTATTAGTGTTGTCTAAATGTAGCAAAAACATGTAAAGCACTACCCAGGGGAAGAATACAAAATGCCCATGACCCTAAGATTACATTAAAATGAAGATATCAAGAATAGAAGGAATATCTTCAAATACAAATAAATTGTGATTTGAATTACAATGGAATCCCAACTCTGATTTTTCATTCTTATTTTAAAATAACAATGAAAGAGAATTAGAGTATTCATATTAATATAGATCAATGTGAATTGATTATGTAATGTTATGTCAAAGTTTGGAATAGAAAGGTAAATTAAAATGACACATACCACCCTGTGACGAACCTGGGCTCGAGGGTCCAGCAACAACATCCATATCTGTAAAATATTTAATCAGGATTGGATATCATTAATACAAATCAGGCCATGGACACAAAAAATAAAGCTTTTTCTATTCTAATTGACAAAGTAAAATGATATTTGTATCACGTGAGTTCATTGTTTACTAAATTAATATATAAATAAAGTGATCATGTATTCTTATTTTCAATCTTTTATGTTGTTGACTGTCGCTTTAAGTCATTTTGTGTCTTCTTGCATTGTCATCAATTGATAGAGATTGTTCAATTTTTATTTTGATCTTGCTAATCTATCTTTTATAATGTAGAAGATTTTAAATAAGGATACTGTATTCTTCACATATATACTAATTCACGTATACATTTGACCAACGTGTCTCAAGCAATGCCACTTTTACAGCAAACACATGTTCACATGTGTGCGCAATTCTATCTTTCGGGATCATTGCGCAATGATTCAAAGCGGAATTGCGCATCCGTGATTTGACCAACATGTCTCAAGCAATGCCACTGTTACAGCAAACACATGTTCATGTATGTGCGCAATTCTACATTTCGGGATCATTGCACAATGATTCAAAGTGGAATTGCGCATCCGTAATTTGACCAATATGTCTAAAGTTATGCCACTGTTACAGCAAACACATGTTCATGTGTGTGCGCAATTCTATCTTTCGTGATCATTGTGCAATGATTCAAAGCGGAATTGCTCATCCGTGATTTGACCAACAAGTCTAAAGTTATGCCACTGTTACAGCAAACACATGTTCACGTGTGTGCGCAATTCTATCTTTCATAATCATTGCGTAATGATTCAAAGGGGAATTGTGCATCCGTGATTCTGAATTGATTTGGATATAGTAGTGTGATGAGTATCATTTCTAAAGACTTCAAATATATTTGCAATTGGGTGTATTATGAGATTAAAATCATATATTTGTTAATATTGAATGACACCAATTAATATTTACAACTGAGGTATGATTCAATAGTCAATGTATGAGATGGCGGATGATAGGGATTTCACGGATGCGCAATTTCATTTTAGCTCTGTGACGCATATTCTGGAGAGCGCAATAAACATCATTCCTATTTCATGTGTGACGATTCTAAATTCACATATCTAAACATCATATGTAGCGTGTATTTTGAGATCTATATAAGTTGAATATATGACTATATACACATTGCTTAAATATCTACTCAAATATTAATATATTATAGGAAGTCTGATATTTACCTGGTTCAACCTCTAGACTTTCATCTCCCAGGCCACCGGACGGAGAAGCAGCTCCAGAGGCCTCCGGGTCAGGACTTTCTGATCCAGCAGCTGGGAGAGAAGAAGAAGAAGTCTGCGGGGGACCCAGAGATTGAGGAGGGCACATAAAGTCACCTCATAAGGTTGCAGGTACAGTTTCTGTGGGGGTGGAACCTGCTTTCCATCCCTCCGACGGGCTTTTACCCAGTCCCTTATGAGGTCGACTTTATGGCTTAGCTGCAATCTCATATCCCCGAACCTCCGCATGATTTGATTCGTGGTCCTCTGGATGCCACACACCAAATTAACATCATTGGTGATAGACGACCAGAGGGCCTTCTTAATACTCTGCTTCGTCAACTTCTTCTTGTTCCCAAACAGCTGTGGATAGAAGTCCTCAATGGCATTGACCAGTGCTGCACTCTCCTGCTTGGTGAACCTGGGAGACATCATGCCTGCTAGTCCTTATTATTAAATATAATATATAAATATATATATATATATATATATATATATATAACTGCCAGCAGGCATTAGAGAACTGACAAAAATGGCAACGTGTAATGGACTTTTATATGGTGAAGTAAACATGATATGCACCATGGGACATGGTATCTGTACATCTGATTTGATAAAATATTGACATTTTGTTATCATGTCTGTGAGGCCATACTGACTCAAGTTATGTTTGTGTGATGAACTCTGATTGGCCGTTCCTTAATGTTTCATATCTTAGTAACTTACATACAAATACCTCCGGGGGGTCCTGTTACTACATTTTTCATGTAGACTTATTTGTAATTCATGGGACTGTTATGCGGATATGTGTGACGCAGATTTAATGTACGTGATCAATTAAATATTAATATATTAAGTTTATATTTGATCTCTATTTGATTTTTAGTAAATATAATCCAGTCACATTATTAAATGTTTTACGCATTTCGATGTTTAATATTGATCATGTTATTTAAGACAAATATTTTGTAATAATAAAAAGTAAAAACATTGTATGTATTTATTGTTTATTAAAGAAATATTGTGACTCATTGTGAAGTATTGATATTGCTCTATTAAATGTACTTACAATCCCAACAATGCACATCGATTGTGTGCTAGTACGTGACATCAGAATAGAACTTTTAAAGATGTGAATCTCGTGTTGCCAGATACATTTCCCATGCTATATTTCGGAAATGCGTAATTTGTATTTATAATAGACGTAACTTGGATCAAATGTTTTTAAATGTTACAATACACGTTTCTTCATGATTAGTAAATAAACCTTGAGCTTGTATTTGTCTGAACTGCTCACATATGTTATTGGGCAACTGAGTCTTTATTTTTAAAGAGACATTACACACCAATATTTTCTTTCATGATCCGGAGAGAGAATACATTTTTAAAATTTAAAATGTAACTCGATCTATTTAGATTAGTCTTTAGATATCCTTTACAGAAGAAATAGCAATGCACATGGTTGAGCCAATCACACAAGGCATCTCTGTGCATCCACCAATCTTCAGCTACTGAGCATATATACATACGGTTGTAAAGGAAAGTATATCAAAATAATGAAGGAAATTAGATACTATAAGTACATTTTAATGTTTATATCCTGAAAGAAACGCTTTTGAATTTCCGTCCCTTTAATGAGCTAATAATTTTCTCAAACTTAGGATAACATGAGAATAAAGCATATTTGTATTACCTTCTGTATTGTTTGCCCCACTGTGAATGAATTATCTTCCAATGGCTGTATTTATACAGCTTTACCTTAAAGGGACATTAAGCTATATGTTCTTTCCTGATTTAAATGGATAATACAATGTTAAAAAACATCAAATTTAGTTCTATTATCTCATTAGCTTTTATCTCTTGATATTCTTTCCTGAAAATCATATCTAGATAGGCTCTGTTGCTGCTGATTGGTGGTTGCACATAGATGCCTTGTGTCATTGTCTAACCCATGTGCATTGCTATTTCTTTAACAAAAGATTTCTAAAGACTGAATCTAATTAGATAATAGATTTAAATTTAAATGTTTTTTTAAAAGATTTGTATTATCTCTCTGAATAATTAAATTAAATTTTGGTTTTAATGTCCCTTTAAGGACAAAACCATTAGGAATATGTGGAGTTAACATTGTAGAAATAAACTAAACTAAAGGGGAATGGAAATACCTATAGATATGTGATATCTATCCAACAGGTAAAGAGTATGATTGCTAGAAATTATCTTTTGATATATCTATAGTTAACTGACCCTTCAAATAACTCCACTAGAGCTAAAAAGTAATCAATATGGCATACAATAACTAGCTTGGTATAAATGTTAAATTAACTTATGTTTTATTTGAAGTTAATTTCCAACATATTACCTTAAAAATAAATAAAGCCGAATAACCTATATTTAGTCTAAGAATGTTTTTGGATACCTAAGAAAGATTATAGAGATTAGAATGTAAATCTAACATTAAACTACACTGTCACTTTAATGTAAGTTAAACACTTTCATTTCTTAAAAGTGAAATTAACAAAGTTGTTATGTATAATTTATACTACATATCCTCATCATAAACATTTTATGATTTTAACATCTATAAATCACACAATAAAAGCATAGATGGATGTATCTAACTACAACTTAAATTGTTTAAGATACTTGACTTTAACATTATCTGAATAAGCTGTGTTGATATTTTTCCTTTAATACATTAAACAAAATTAGTATATTTGTGCTTGTAAAATAGATGACTTTAACAGTCATGGGACTAATATTTTGTTTACATGTCAGAATATTAGATGGATATATTTCTTCTTATCTTACTGTGATAGAGATATGTCTCAAAAAATATAGATTTAATAAAATTACATAGAAAAATATATAGTATGAAAATTAATTTATTTACAACAAAATAAAAATAAAATAGGGAATTCATCACAGATGAAACTCTGAAAAAGAACAAAAATAAATATTAAAAACATTAGTCATTTAGGTTATTTAATGAACACATATCTTAACATATTCATGAAATCTAATAATTGTTAAATCATCTTGTGTCTATGCTCTAACATGTATTTTTTGTCTTGATATTAAAAACAGGTTCAGACTTGAAATCTATATCTATCCATAATTGGAAATGTATCCCATTATATTGTCTAATCAATAGTGGAATTACACATTAGCATTTAAAATTATCCAAAATAATGCATATCAATTTTTGTAATTTTTTAAAATTTGATTGTATGATTTGATTGTATGAAGAACATAATTGAATATAATATTTCATGTCCCTTCAAATAATATACCTAAATATCAACTATTAAATATATCCCTTTATCTGATTGTTCAGAATCTGAGTCCTCTCTAGCACAAAGTAGGGGCAATGTATCTAAAATAAACATATTGTAATATAGGACATGTATATATTCCTAATTCTTTAGCATGCATTGTGCAAACTAACCTGGATGTATGGTCTTTGAAAGGCAATTCTCTTCAAAATATCAGTTAATCTTCATTAGGTGTCCTATTGATCATTTTCAAAATAGAGGATTCTGAAATACCATCTAAACAACAAATATAAAATGAAATCTAAGTGTCTCCAATAGGATGCATCCACAGTCTTGTTCCATAGAATTGTTGCCACTTACCATGTAAACGTGTCTTTGTATGGTTTTCAAGGTCAGCACATTTTAAAGACAATGCCACAGACATGATCACATTGGGATTCTTCACTTTCAGTCTGGGAGTCTTCACTTTCAGTCTTGGAGTCTTCACTTTCAGTCTGGGAGTCTTCACTTTCAGTCTGGGAGTCTTCACTTTCAGTCTTTAGATGAAGTCATCTCCCTAATGGAAGAAAAAGTGTAAATCAAATAATTATTAAAAGTGTGTGACTTAGTTCTGCATCCCCCCCACCATTTCTGAAACTATTTAGATCACTAGCTTACTAACGGCTAGATTTGGAGTTTTGTCGGTAACGACCCGAAAGACTAACGCCCGCGTTTTACTGGCCGCACCATAAAAAAAACTCTGGTATCGAGAGTCCACATAAAGGCTGCGTTAGGCTCCAAAAAAGGAGCGTAGAGCATTTTTAACGCAGCTTCAACTCTCGATACCAGAGTTGCTTACGGACGCGGCCAGCCTCAAAAACGTGCTCATGCACGATTCTCCCATAGGAAACAATGGGGCTGTTTGAGCTGAAAAAAAACCTAACACCTGCAAAAAATCCGCGTTCAGCTCCTAACGCAGCCCCATTGTTTGCTATGGGGAAACACTTCCGACGTCTGCACTTAACACTCTAACATGTACCCCGAGTCTAAACACCCCTAACCTTACACTTATTGACCCCTATTCTGCCGCCCCCGCTATCGCTGACCCCTGCATATTATTATTAACCCCTAATCTGCCGCTCCGTAAACCGCCGCTACTTACATTATCCCTATGTACCCCTAATCTGCTGCCCTAACATCGCCGACCCCTATATTATATTTATTAACCCCTAATCTGCCCCCCACAACGTCGCCTCCACCTGCCTACACTTATTAACCCCTAATCCGCCTCACTAACCCTATAATAAATAGTATTAACCCCTAATCTGCCCTCCCTAACATCGCCGACACCTAACTTCAATTATTAACCCCTAATCTGCCGACCGAATCTCGCCGCTATTCTAATAAATGTATTAACCCCTAAAGCTAAGTCTAACCCTAACACTAACACCCCCCTAAATTAAATATAATTTAAATCTAACGAAATTAATTAACTCATTAAATAAATTATTCCTATTTAAAGCTAAATACTTACCTGTAAAATAAATCCTAATATAGCTACAATATAAATTATAATTATATTATAGCTATTTTAGGATTTATATTTATTTTACAGGTAACTTTGTATTTATTTTAACCAGGTACAATAGCTATTAAATAGTTAAGAACTATTTAATAGCTAAAATAGTTAAAATAATTACAAATTTACCTGTAAAAGAAATCCTAACCTAAGTTACAAATAAACCTAACACTACACTATCAATAAATTAATTAAATACAATTGCTAAAAATAAATACAATTAAATAAACTAGCTAAAGTACAAAAAATAAAAAAGAACTAAGTTACAAAAAATAAAAAAATATTTACAAACATAATAAAAATATTACAACAATTTTAAACTAATTACACCTACTCTAAGCCCCCTAATAGAATAACAAATCCCCCCAAAATAAAAAAATGCCCTACCCTATTCTAAATTACTACAGTTCAAAGCTCTTTTACCTTACCAGCCCTGAACAGGGCCCTTTGCGGGGCATGCCCCAAGAAATACAGCTCTTTTGCCTGTAAAAAAAAACATACAATACCCAAGCCCCCCAACATTACAACCCACCACCCACATACCCCTAATCTAACCCAAACCCCCCTTAAATAAACCTAACACTAAGCCCCTGAAGATCATCCTACCTTGTCTTCACCATACCAGGTTCACCGATCGGTCCAGAAGAGCTCCTCCGATGTCCTGATCCAAGCCCAAGCGGGGGGCTGAAGAGGTCCATGATCCGGCTGAAGTCTTCATCCAAGCGGGGCAGAAGAGTTCTTCCATCCGATTGAAGTCTTCATCCAAGCGGCATCCATCCGGAGCGAAGCGGCAGCATCCTGAAGACCTCCACCGCGGAACATCCATCCTGGCCGACGACTGAACGACGAATGACGGTTCCTTTAAATGACGTCATCCAAGATGGCGTCCCTTGAATTCCGATTGGCTGATAGGATTCTATCAGCCAATCGGAATTAAGGTAGGAATATTCTGATTGGCTGATGGAATCAGCCAATCAGAATCAAGTTCAATCCGATTGGCTGATCCATGGACCTCTTCAGCCCCCCGCTTGGGCTTGGATCAGGACATCGGAGGAGCTCTTCTGGACCGATCGGTGAACCTGGTATGGTGAAGACAAGGTAGGATGATCTTCAGGGGCTTAGTGTTAGGTTTATTTAATTTATTAAATAAATTTTATTATGCTTGTAAATATTTTTTTATTTTTTTGTAACTTAGTTCTTTTTTATTTTTTGTACTTTAGCTAGTTTATTTAATTGTATTTATTTGTAGCAATTGTATTTAATTAATTTATTGATAGTGTAGTGTTAGGTTAATTGTAGGTAATTGTAGGTAGTTTATTTAATTAATTTATTGATAGTATAGCGTTAGGTTTATTTGTAACTTAGGTTAGGATTTATTTTACAGGTAAATTTGTAATTATTTTAACTAGTTTTTTAAATAGTTAGTTTAAATAGTTCTTAACTATTTAATAGCTATTGTACCTGGTTAAAATAAATACAAAGTTACCTGTAAAATAAATATAAATCCTAAAATAGCTATAATATAAATATAATTTATATTGTAGCTATATTAGGATTTATTTTACAGGTAAGCATTTAGCTTTAAATAGGAATAATTTATTTAATAAGAGTTAATTAATTTCGTTAGATTTAAATTATATTTAACTTAGGGGGGTGTTAGTGTTAGGGTTAGACTTAGCTTTAGGGGTTAATACATTTATTAGAATAGCGGTGAGCTCCGGTCGGCAGATTAGGGGTTAATAATTGAAGTTAGGTGTCGGCGATGTTAGGGAGGGCAGATTAGGGGTTAATACTATTTATTATAGGGTTAGTGAGGCGGATTAGGGGTTAATAACTTTATTATAGTAGCGCTCAGGTCCGCTCGGCAGATTAGGGGTTAATAAGTGTAGGCAGGTGGAGGCGACGTTGTGGGGGGCAGATTAGGGGTTAATAAATATAATACAGGGGTCGGCGGTGTTAGGGGCAGCAGATTAGGGGTACATAAGAATAACGTAGGTGGCGGTCGGCAGATTAGGGGTTAAAAAAATTTAATCGAGTGTCGGCGATGTGGGGAGACCTCGGTTTAGGGGTACATAGGTAGTTTATGGGTGTTAGTGTACTTTAGAGCACAGTAGTTAAGAGCTTTAGAAACCGGCGTTAGCCCAGAAAGCTCTTAACTACTGACTTTTTTCCTGCGGCTGGAGTTTTGTCGTTAGATGTCTAACGCTCACTTCAGAAACGACTCTAAATACCGGAGTTAGGAAGATCCCATTGAAAAGATAGGATACGCAATTGACGTAAGGGGATCTGCGGTATGGAAAAGTCGCGGCTGAAAAGTGAGCGTTAGACCCTATTTTGAGTGACTCTAAATACCGGCGGTAGCCTAAAACCAGCGTTAGGAGCCTCTAACGCTGGTTTTCACGGCTACCGCCAAACTCCAAATCTAGGTCTAAGAGTGTGTAGCATCTTGTGTTATGTTCTATCAATCAAGTGTGAAACTGAGTCATACATTGTGCAGACCTAACCTCTGATGTATGACTTGGAATATGACTTGGAAGCATATAGTATTGCTACAGGATCCCTTTCTGAGTATTCAAAAATCTAGTAATGTGTAAACTAAATACTACATTTTAAAATGTATGCCATATGATGGCTGATTGTGCAAAATTCCCCCCACCCACAGTCCATACTTTGTTTATACTTACCATCTGATGTTGTCTTTGAAAACTAGGTGGCAAAGTCATTACAGGACCCAATGCCAGAATCATCTGATGTATAAATTACCTATGATAATAATAATAATATTAAATTATATTTTATTATAATCATTTGATGAACAATCCTAACATGTTTGCACAATTCTCTACTTCTCATTTCCCTAAAATTTACACATATTCGCAATGCTCCTATATAACTTCTAGTATTTACCGTCTGAAGTGGCGGTTGATGATGTTTGCTCTGACATTAAGCCCCTCGTCCTGGAATGGCCCCTCTAGAATAGGGTCGTCCTCCTCATCTTGGAGGAGGTCTCGGGGCACCTGGACGGCCTGCAGCATCCCAGCCCGCTGAGCAATGTTATGCAGGACGCTGCAGGCTATAAGGATCTTCGCCACCTTACTAGGGTTGTATTGGAGGGCTCCTCCAGACCTGTCTAGGCATCGTAACCACATTTTGAGGAGCCCAAACATCCTCTCCACTACAACCCTAGTCCACTTGTGCACCCGATTGTAGCGCTCCTGGGCCTCATCCGTGGGGTTACGCTACGGCGTAATGAGCCAAGGCCAGCTCATGTAACCCAAATCACCTATAAATAATGAACATAACAAAATGACAAATATTAAAAATAATACTCAAATTATTATATTAAAAAACAATTCATTTGTGTACACTAAAATCCCCTAAAATAGACATTTGCTGAAAGACAATTAGATGGTTGAAGCGCATTCTCTATCTGCCCATTTAAACTAGGACATTACATATGCATATTTCACATAAACCAGACATTTGCTAAAAGAGAAAGAAATATTTAAATTGCATCCTAGAGCTGCCCATTTAAGCTAAGACATGCTACATATCTGTTTGGAGCTAAAACTAGACATTTGCAGAAAGAGACAAATGGTTCAAGAGCATTCTAAATCTGCCCATTTAAGCTAAGACGTGCTACATATTCGTATTTTGCATAAACCAGACATTTGCTAAAAGAGAAAGAAATGGTTAAATTGCATCCTAGAGCTGTCCATTTAAGCTAAGACATGCTACATATCTGTTTGGAGCTAAAACTAGACATTTGCGGAAAGAGACAATTAAATGGTTAAAGCGCATTCTAAATCTGCCCATTTAAGCTAAGACATGCTACATATGCATATTTCGCATAAACCAGACATTTGCTAAAAGAGAAAGAAATGGTTAAATTGCATCCAAGAGCTGTCCATTTAAGCTAAGACATGCTACATATCTGTTTGGAGCTAAAACTAGACATTTGCGGAAAGAGACAATTAAATGGTTAAAGCGCATTCTAAATCTGCCCATTTAAGCTAAGACATGCTACATATGCGTATTTCGCATAAACCAGACATTTGCTAAAAGAGAAAGAAATGGTTAAATTGCACCCTAGAGCTGCCCATTTAAGCTAAGACATGCTACATATCTGTTTGGAGCTAAAACTAGACATTTGCAGAAAGAGACAATTAAATGGTTAAAGCGCATTCTAAATCTGCCCATTTAAGCTAAAACATGCTACATATGCGTATTTCGCATAAACCAGACATTTGCTAAAAGAGAAAGAAATGGTTAAATTGCATCCTAGAGCTGCCCATTTAAGCTAAGACATGCTACATATCTGTTTGGAGCTAAAACTAGACATTTGCGTAAAGAGACAATTAAATGGTTAAAGCGCATTCTAAATCTGCCCATTTAAGCTAAGACATGCTACATATGTGTATTTCGCATAAACCAGACATTTCCTAAAAGAGAAAGAAATGGTTAAATTGCATCCTAGAGCTGCCCATTTAAGCTAAGACGTGCTACATATCTGTTTGGGGCTAAAACTAGACATTTGCAGAAAGAGACAATTAAATAGTTAAAGCCCATTCTAAATCTGCCCATTTAAGCTAGGACATGCTACATATGCGTATTTCGCATAAACCAGACATTTGCTAAGACAGAAATGGGTACATTTCAACCTAAAGTTGCACATTCCACAAACACAACTGTTTTTGAAGATTACAGTGGCAATTGTCTAACTAATTAACCATGTTGTGCACAAGTACTCACCAACGAGCCACCCAGGATGAAACTGTCAGGCCTCAAACTGCCACCACAGGGACGACTGTCTGAGGATGCGGGCATCATGACAAGACTCGCCGAAATTCGCACACACGTGCATAATCCGCATCCCTGCATCACAAACACACTTCACGTTGAGACTATGGAAGTGTTTGTAATTTCGGAAGGGCAGGTCATCTTCTGGAGCACGGAGCGCAATGTGGGTGCAATCTATTGCTCCCAAGACATTGGGCATTCGAGCTATTGCAAAGAATTCCCTCTTCAGGCACCTCCAATAACCATCATTTTGAGGGAATCCTATGTAACGCTTACTGACTCGTACCATGGCATCCAGAAAGTTGTCAAAAACCACCGACAAGGTACCCTAAACCAGCCCATGCATGTACCCCTCTCCGGATTGAAAACTTCCGGAGGCCAGAACGTGTATGCAACTTAGCATCTTGGTCATGCCAGTGATTGCAGTTTGCATACGTCTACGTGGCTCCATATGAGGTTTAAGAACATCGTAAAGGCTAATGAGCTGTTCGCGAATGAGCCTATACTTGTCATAAACCTCAAAGTCACTCATGTTATCCAAGGTGGGTCTCATCCTGTGAACAGCAGGACCTGTAACCAGACGAGCCCTATGTCTCTCTTGGAGACGCTGAGCCCGCCTGATTCTATTGAACACCACTCGTGCAACAGCACCAGCAACAACTAACTGTGGATCATCCATATTTGCCAAGCTAAGCAGAACAAAGCCAAACAGCAGAGCAAACACACAAGGAGTAACAAGGTATGCAAGAACACAAAAGCGATTTGATACAATGTCGATCCCAAGGGAAGCTTTGGCCATGTTGTTTGGGGGATTTATAGTGCAATATGTCCAATGGTAGTGTGTTCGTAATGATTGCTGATTGTATACACTTGATTGTATGTGAGCGGCGCGAATGCTTTCAAAGTGGGCGTTTTTTCTAGTTATTTGCTGAAATTTTGTTTTACCCCAAAAATCGTAATGTGAAAGTGTAAAATATAACATATACAGTGCACCTTCGTAATGTTTGTTCATATGCGTAATAAATACTTATTAAACGCAATGTTATAGTAAAAAGCACACATCCACGCTAACATGAATGAAAGTGCATACTTGTGTATAATGTGTGCATAGACATGGCATAGAATCTGATCGATCAATATTGCTGCAATATTGCTTCTAAACAATAAAGTAACTGCTGACATCTATAATATTCTATATATAAGTGATTGGCGAGATGTCAATATTATACGCGTCCCATTGAAATCGCAATAATAATGAAGATCTTCCGGCTGACATCTATAATATTGTATATATAAGTGATTGGCAAGATGTCAATATTGTATACGTCCCATTAAAATCGCTATAATAATGATGATCTTCAAAACTCTCGTTTATGTATATGTAGTATTGAGTGAGAAACTTCTGAAAGGGGCGGTACAGTCCAAAAGCTGTAATCTGTATGGCTGAATCTTATAATGATGTCATCATATTAGCAACCTGCCTGTCTAGTTAGCAAATCCTCATTCTGTTGTTGTATTTTACAACATTGTTATTATGTGCTGATTCAAATATAAATGTGTGCTTTGTTGTTGTGTGATGCATGTTATGTACATCTATGTATTGTGATTCTCTCCCACATATGCTGACTTATATAGAACAGTATAGCATTGTTGTTCCTTCCAAAAAAGTGACAGCTGTAGTATTTTCTAATGATCTGTTCTTATTGTACGTAATTCCTAATGGTATATTATGAGTAAATCGTGATGTTAAAGGGACACTAAATCCATAATTGATATTTGGTGATTCCGAGCGAGAATCCAATGTTAAGCAACCTTCCAATGTAGTTGTATGATGTAAATGTGTTCATTGTTTATATGTGTTTTTGGCCATAATATCAATGCACATGTATGAGTCAATGACAAAAGTAATGTATGTGCATCCATCAATAATCATGTGTTGAGCCTATGTAGATATGCTGTTCATCCAAGAATATGAGTTGAATAAATGAAATGCTATAATAGAGGTAAATGAGACGTGATTATAATTGTCTACTGTTTGTGAATAATGAAATGTAAAAATAATTTTTCTGTCCGTTTAAATAAGATGTAATTTTTCAAACCGATTTCGTCTTGTTGATGGTGATTTGTAGTTGATGTAATGTAATTTCCTGTAAGAATGTGATGTTTTATGGATGTTCACACAAGTAAAATCCATAACTCCATAGGGAAATAGTAATTTCTTGATCTATTTGTCATAGCGGGACTAACGCAAGAAAGAATGAGTTAGTTCCACAATTGTAATGCTGGTATTCAAGTCTACGCATTTTGCATGCGTTAGGTAAATCTGCCTGTCACGTGCATGAGCACGTCTTCCCCATAGAAGTCAATGGAGGAGAAAGATGTGTTGAGAAATAAAATCCAACACTTGTTTTGAGCGTAACGTGAGTGACGTCATGTTCTTGTGTGAAAAAGTAGCTAAATCGTGTTTATTTCCTAATAAAAATCTGATTTGTGTAGGTAATGTGCTGTATATTGTTTGTATCTATCAATTTGTGTATGTATGTGATAATATTTGTAGTTAGATGTAGCTAGATGAGTGTATGTTCCCGTCTGTCTATGTAAGTCAATGGAAAATGGATTTGTGTGTTTTGTTTTTTTCAAACACCCGAGATCTCGTAACTTTGATCCGTTCTATTTTGACATGAAAATGTAAAATGTAAAAAATAAATATTGTGTAGTGTTTTTATGAGTGTAAGTGTACTTTGTGTAATGTTTTTGAAGTGATTTGTGGATGTTTTTGTTAGCGGTATATGATTAACTACTGGGTCTGGGTTTACGTTAATGATTTGAGTGGAGATGGTTATTTTTGTTGCGTTACGTAAACTCGTAATACTAGCGGTAGGGAAAAAGCAGCATTAAAAGGCTTTTTTCACGCATAACGTACAACTCGTAATCTAGCCGATTGACTCCAAAATGTTAAATCATTAATTTGAGTAGACATTATTTTGGTAATTAAATCTCTTTGAATAAATATGCAAAATAAATCTGATGTACATCTAATGTGCATTTTAATCTAATAGTTGTTTTAAAAGAAAGGGTAAAGTCTTTATTTTTATTCTGTAAATATATTTAAGATGTAAGTTATTTGCCTACTTGGTGGCACCATATGATTTGATGGTATAAATATATGTATTGATATGCTTAAGAGGTATTTCATTTTCTAATTATGGTGATATTGTTAGTCACCACTGGGTTGTGCTTTATAAGTGGATTTGTGTTTGGTATTGTTGGCACCTTTTGTAAAGCTATTTAAACACTGATTAGGTTGGTGGTACACAAAGAGCTAACGTTACACCTGAAACGTTACTTGTTAACCATGTAAAAGAAATGTAATAAAGGTCCATTTTATTTAAGCAGTTGGAAGTCTTTCAATTTGTTTTAAATGAACAGGCTTGGAAAGCCTCATCCAGAGTCTGCAATTATTTAATGCTGTCTCCAAGCTGTTACTATCAAGCTTCCAAATACTGCCATGTCCTTACTCAGTTAATACATAGACCATATTGGTTGTAGTGTGACATTACTACAGTAGCTTTATTTGTAAATGTTTCTTTTGCATTATAAACATAATAATGCTTTGCAACAACAACTCAATATAAATGGTTCCATGAAAAGACTACTAACTCATAATTTCCTTGTCTTCAAGGCATATGATATAAGAACGTAATTTGATGAAATGTATAAGTGCCAGAAACTAAGGGGCTGAGGATACAAAACTCTCCACTCTGGCAAAAGTATCTAAAAAATCATAACAGTACTGCAAGGTCACTCAAATAATTTTAGAAATGCAAATTTTAACTTGAGAGCTATTTTTTGTGATATGTAGCATTTTATATGTGAAGAAGGGGCAACCCCTCATAATATAATGCTGAATAACAAAGTCCAAAGATTTTGTGTGATTTCTCTCCATGCCTGCCTGTGTTTAATGATCAGACCCTAAGGGCCCCATGTATAAAGCTAGTGCAGACAAGGTTTTCAAATTGAGAAGTTGTCTGCCGAGCTTCGCATTTAATGGCAGTGGACTGATGCCTTTATCTATCGGTACATGCTCACTTGAATGCCACCACCTTCTCTCGCTAACCAGAGAAGGGCCTGTCAATCACCTGAAGCAAATCACTGCCTCACTCATGCAAGGGCTACATGGCAGCATTTGCTACTTAATACATGGAACCCTGTATCTCTAACCAGAAATAGATGCTGCCAATTAATATCAAGTCTATAATGTGATACGTTAGTTTATGCATTGTGGACCAATAATACTTATTTGTTATACACGGCTAAGAGTCTGAACTATGCTTTAATAAAAAAAAAAACTTAAATCTAGCAGTTTTGTAGAAATTACTAGTGACTAAAAAACTTACACATTTCAATGAATTATTCAATGCAATTATGATTTATTTAGGGCCAAATTACAAAATATTGCTTATGCTAAATCAATATTAAACTAATGTGCGCTGGTATTATGAGTTAGATGCAATGCGAACGTGACCTTGCATTTACAGTGCATGGAAGAATCGCGCTTCCATAGGCTCCAAAGGGAGCCTCATTCTGATGCAGTCATAAGTAGCACAAAACCTTGCACAGCAAATGGGGTAAGTAGCGCAGCGATGTGCAGCAATTTTAAATATATATGTAAATTAATATATACATATATATTTATGTAGACACTAGAGAAGTAAAGCGGGAAACAGATCTTTAAGATAAAAGTTCAAACTTTATTAGCCAACGTAAAAAACAGAATGGCAAGTTGTTACAGGAACAAAAACAAAATAGGCACAGGGACTGCAATAGGACATCTTACTCATTTTGACTACTGACTGTAAATATAGATCCTAACTCCTGTTCACTTCCCTTTGTTTAAAAACCCACTACTACTGGTTATTGGTCAATTAAAATTAGTTTCAACCTAGCATGCTGAGAAGTGAACCCTGTAAAAGTGCTTGGCTCAGTATCA
Source organism: Bombina bombina (assembly GCF_027579735.1). Taxonomy (NCBI): domain Eukaryota; kingdom Metazoa; phylum Chordata; class Amphibia; order Anura; family Bombinatoridae; genus Bombina; species Bombina bombina. The sequence continues at coordinate 887,989,004 of NC_069501.1, read as the reverse complement.
ATGGCACGTTTAAATGCAGCAGTTAATTGTGTAAAGCATGTGATTATCAACAAAGTGGTAATAACTTTGTCTCAAATTCAACAGGGAGAACATTCACAAAAAAAGGATGTATCAATTGCTCATCCACTTATGTTGTGTATCTAGTTGAATGTGCTGAGCACAAGTTACAGAATGTAGGCATGACCTCTATTCTGCGTACAAGAATAACAGAACATTTGGGGTACATTAAGTACAATAATCAATGCTCAACACTTGCAAAACACTTCATAGAAATTCATAATCAAAGAGTTGATAAATTAAGGTGGTCAGCAGTTGAAAAAATACAGATGCCATGCAGAGGGGGCAATAAGGTAAAGATTATATCTAAACAGGAGGTGTATTAGATCCTCACAATGAATACTCAGGTTCCTAGGGGGTTCAACTCAGAGTTTGACATAATCAATTATTGTGAGTAAACAATTGAGTCATCTTGTTATAGATTTTGATGAATACTCAACTATGGTCTGGGTTGAGCCCCCAGGGAGACTGATTTTCATACCAATGATACTATATGGTGATATAGTGGGGTTGCTTTATTCACACAGAACTTTTATTATTGATATTATAAATATTATTCATGATGATGTCTGCCAGATTACTGGGCTTTTACATGTATGCAGCTTCAATCCTGTTTATATCACTTAGAGTGGGCCTACCCCTATTGCTTCGACACCTTATCCTCACCTGTTGAATATAAATGCGGTCTACACTAACTTCATCAATCCAATGAGTCCTTTTATATTGAATTGTCTATACAAACTCAGTGAATACAACTTCATGATTTTTTAAAAATTTAAATGTAAATTTGCATTAATCTGTGTATATCTATTATGTACTCTTTTTCATTTTTCAATGTACTTGTATTTATCACACTTTCTGCCTTGTCAGCATCAGAACCTATTATTATTTCTTCTGTTAAGTGTGATCAGTCCACGGGTCATCATTACTTCTGGGATATTACTCCTCCCCAACAGGAAGTGCAAGAGGATTCACCCAGCAGAGCTGCATATAGCTCCTCCCCCCTACGTCACTCCCAGTCATTCTCTTGCACCCAACGACTAGATAGGATGTGTGAGAGGACTATGGTGATTATACTTAGTTTTATATCTTCAATCAAAAGTTTGTTATTTTAAAATAGCACCGGAGTGTGTTATTATCTCTCTGGCAGAGTTTGAAGAAGAATCTACCAGAGTTTTTGTTATGATTTTAGCCGGAGTAGTTAAGATCATATTGCTGTTTCTCGGCCATCTGAGGAGAGGTAAACTTCAGATCAGGGGACAGCGGGCAGATGAATCTGCATAGAGGTATGTAGCAGTTTTTATTTTCTGACAATGGAATTGATGAGAAAATCCTGCCATACCGATATAATGTCATGTATGTATACTTTACACTTCAGTATTCTGGGGAATGGTACTTCACTAGAATTACACTGTATGAAATACATAAAGCTGTTTAATAACTAGAGATTATTTTAACGTTTTTGCTGGAATGTAAAATCGTTTTCATTTGCTGAGGTACTGAGTGAATAAATGTTTGGGCACTATTTTTCCACTTGGCAGTTGCTTAATCTGTTTTCTGACAGTTTCTGTTCTCCCTCACTGCTGTGTGTGAGGGGGAGGGGCCGTTTTTTGGCGCTTTTACTACGCATCAAATATTTCAGTCAGCAACTCATTGTATTCCCTGCATGATCCGGTTCATCTCTACAGAGCTCAGGGGTCTTCAAAACTTATTTTGAGGGAGGTAATTTCTCTCAGCAGAGCTGTGAGAATTATAGTTTGACTGAGATAAAAAACGTTTATTCTGTAATTTGTTTCCTGCTTTCAGAACTTGTTATCTTTGCTAATGGGATTAAACCTTTGCTAAAGTTGTGTTGTTTACAAGGATTGAGGCTATAACTGTTTCAATTTATTAATTTTCAACTGTCATAAATCTTCTGTGCTTCTTAAAGGCACAGTACGTTTTAATATTATTCTAATTGAATTGTATTTCCAAGTTGCAAGTTTATTTGCTAGTGTGTTAAACATGTCTGATTCAGAGGATGATACCTGTGTCATTTGTTGCAATGCCAAAGTGGAGCCCAATAGAAATTTATGTACTAACTGTATTGATGCTACTTTAAATAAAAGTCAATCTGTACAAATTGAACAAATTTCACCAAACAACGAGGGGAGAGTTATGCCGACTAACTCGCCTCACGTGTCAGTACCTACATCTCCCGCTCAGAGGGAGGTGCGTGATATTGTAGCGCCGAGTACATCTGGGCGGCCATTACAAATCACATTACAGGATATGGCTACTGTTATGACTGAGGTTTTGGCTAAATTACCAGAACTAAGAGGTAAGCGTGATCACTCTGGGGTGAGAACAGAGTGCGCTGATAATATTAGGGCCATGTCAGACACTGCGTCACAGGTGGCAGAACATGAGGACGGAGAACTTCATTCTGTGGGTGACGGTTCTGATCCAAACAGACTGGATTCAGATATTTCAAATTTTAAATTTAAACTGGAAAACCTCCGTGTATTACTAGGGGAGGTGTTAGCGGCTCTGAATGATTGTAACACAGTTGCAATACCAGAGAAAATGTGTAGGTTGGATAAATATTTTGCGGTACCGACGAGTACTGAGGTTTTTCCTATACCTAAGAGACTTACTGAAATTGTTACTAAGGAGTGGGATAGACCCGGTGTGCCGTTCTCACCCCCTCCGATATTTAGAAAAATGTTTCCAATAGACGCCACCACAAGGGACTTATGGCAAACGGTCCCTAAGGTGGAGGGAGCAGTTTCTACCTTAGCTAAGCGTACCACTATCCCGGTGGAGGATAGCTGTGCTTTTTCAGATCCAATGGATAAAAAGTTAGAGGGTTACCTTAAGAAAATGTTTGTTCAACAAGGTTTTATATTGCAACCCCTTGCATGCATTGCGCCGATCACGGCTGCAGCGGCATTCTGGATTGAGTCTCTGGAAGAGAACATTGGTTCAGCTACTCTGGACGACATTACGGACAGGCTTAGAGTCCTTAAACTAGCTAATTCATTCATTTCGGAGGCCGTAGTACATCTTACTAAACTTACGGCGAAGAATTCAGGATTCGCCATTCAGGCACGCAGGGCGCTGTGGCTAAAATCCTGGTCAGCTGATGTTACTTCTAAGTCTAAATTGCTTAATATACCTTTCAAAGGGCAGACCTTATTCGGGCCCGGGTTGAAAGAGATTATCGCTGACATTACAGGAGGTAAAGGCCATGCCCTGCCTCAGGACAAAGCCAAAGCCAAGACTAGACAGTCTAATTTTCGTTCCTTTCGTAATTTCAAAGCAGGAGCAGCATCAACTTCCTCTGCACCAAAACAGGAAGGAGCTGTTGCTCGCTACAGACAAGGCTGGAAACCTAACCAGTCCTGGAACAAGGGCAAGCAGACTAGGAAACCTGCTGCTGCCCCTAAAACAGCATGAATTGAGGGCCCCCGATCCGGGATCGGATCTAGTGGGGGGCAGACTTTCTCTCTTCGCCCAGGCTTGGGCAAGAGATGTTCAGGATCCCTGGGCGCTAGAGATAATATCTCAGGGATACCTTCTGGACTTCAAATACTCTCCTCCAAGAGAGAGATTTCATCTGTCAAGATTGTCAACAATCCAGACAAAGAAAGAGGCGTTTCTACGCTGCGTACAAGAGCTCTTGTTAATGGGAGTAATCCATCCAGTTCCACGATCGGAACAGGGACAGGGGTTTTACTCAAATCTGTTTGTGGTTCCCAAAAAAGAGGGAACCTTCAGACCAATCCTGGACTTAAAGATCCTAAACAAATTCCTAAGAGTTCCATCGTTCAAGATGGAGACTATTCGGACAATTTTACCTATGATCCAAGAGGGTCAGTACATGACCACTGTAGATTTAAAAGATGCTTACCTTCACATACCGATTCACAAAGATCATTATCGGTACCTAAGGTTTGCCTTCCTAGACAGGCATTACCAGTTTGTGGCTCTTCCATTCGGATTGGCTACAGCTCCAAGAATCTTCACAAAGGTTCTGGGTGCTCTTCTGGCGGTACTAAGACCGCGGGGAATCTCGGTAGCTCCATACCTAGACGACATTCTGATACAAGCTTCAAGCTTTCAAACTGCCAAGTCTCATACAGAGTTAGTGCTGGCATTTCTAAGGTCACATGGATGGAAGGTGAACGAAAAGAAAAGTTCACTCGTTCCACTCACAAGAGTTCCCTTCCTGGGGACTCTTATAGATTCTGTAGAAATGAAGATTTACCTGACAGAGGACAGGCTAACAAGACTTCAAAGTGCTTGCCGCACCCTTCATTCCATTCAACACCCGTCAGTGGCTCAATGCATGGAGGTAATCGGCTTAATGGTAGCGGCAATGGACATAGTACCCTTTGCACGCTTACACCTCAGACCACTGCAACTGTGCATGCTAAGTCAGTGGAATGGGGATTACTCAGACTTATCCCCTTCTCTGAATCTGGATCAAGAGACCAGAAATTCTCTTCTATGGTGGCTTTCTCGGCCACATCTGTCCAGGGGGATGCCATTCAGCAGACCAGACTGGACAATTGTAACAACAGATGCCAGCCTTCTAGGTTGGGGTGCCGTCTGGAATTCTCTGAAGGCTCAGGGACAATGGAGTCAGGAGGAGAGTCTCCTGCCAATAAACATTCTGGAATTGAGAGCAGTTCTCAATGCCCTCCTGGCTTGACCCCAGTTGACAACTCGGGGGTTCATCAGGTTTCAGTCGGACAACATCACGACTGTAGCTTACATCAACCATCAGGGAGGGACAAGAAGCTCCCTAGCTATGATGGAAGTATCAAAGATAATTCGCTGGGCAGAGTCTCACTCTTGCCACCTGTCAGCAATCCACATCCCGGGAGTGGAGAACTGGGAGGCGGATTTCTTAAGTCGTCAGACTTTTTATCCGGGGGAGTGGGAACTTCATCCGGAGGTCTTTGCCCAAATACTTCGACGTTGGGGCAAACCAGAGATAGATCTCATGGCGTCTCGACAGAACGCCAAGCTTCCTCATTACGGGTCCAGATCCAGGGATCCAGGAGCAGTCCTGATAGATGCTCTGACAGCACCTTGGGACTTCAGGATGGCTTACGTGTTTCCACCCTTCCCGTTGCTTCCTCGATTGATTGCCAGAATCAAACAAGAGAGAGCATCAGTGATTCTAATAGCACCTGCGTGGCCACGCAGGACTTGGTATGCAGACCTGGTGGACATGTCATCCTGTCCACCTTGGTCTCTACCTCTGAAACAGGACCTTCTGATACAGGGTCCCTTCAAACATCAAAATCTAACTTCTCTGAAGCTGACTGCTTGGAAATTGAACGCTTGATTTTATCAAGACGTGGGTTTTCTGAGTCAGTTATTGATACCTTAATACAGGCTAGGAAACCTGTTACCAGAAAGATTTACCATAAGATATGGCGTAAATACCTATATTGGTGTGAATCCAAAGGTTACTCTTGGAGTAAGGTTAGGATTCCTAGGATATTGTCTTTTCTACAAGAAGGTTTAGAAAAGGGTTTATCTGCTAGTTCATTAAAGGGACAGATCTCAGCTCTGTCCATTCTGTTACACAAACGTCTGTCAGAAGTTCCTGACGTCCAGGCTTTTTGTCAGGCTTTGGCCAGGATTAAGCCTGTGTTTAAAACTGTTGCTCCACCATGGAGTTTAAACCTTGTTCTTAATGTTTTACAGGGCGTTCCGTTTGAACCCCTTCATTCCATTGATATAAAGTTGTTATCTTGGAAAGTTCTATTTTTAATGGCTATTTCCTCGGCTCGAAGAGTCTCTGAATTATCAGCCTTACATTGTGATTCTCCTTATTTGATTTTTCATTCGGATAAGGTAGTCCTGCGTACTAAACCTGGGTTCTTACCTAAGGTAGTTACTAACAGGAATATCAATCAAGAGATTGTTGTTCCTTCTTTATGCCCAAATCCTTCTTCAAAGAAGGAACGTCTACTGCACAACCTGGATGTAGTCCGTGCTCTAAAATTTTACTTACAGGCAACTAAGGAATTTCGACAAACGTCTTCTCTGTTTGTCATTTACTCTGGGCAGAGGAGAGGTCAAAAAGCTTCCGCTACCTCTCTTTCTTTTTGGCTTCGTAGCATAATTCGTTTAGCTTATGAGACTGCTGGACAGCAGCCTCCTGAAAGAATTACAGCTCATTCTACTAGAGCTGTGGCTTCCACTTGGGCCTTCAAGAATGAGGCCTCTGTTGAACAGATTTGCAAGGCTGCAACTTGGTCTTCGCTTCATACTTTTTCCAAATTTTACAAATTTGACACTTTTGCTTCATCGGAGGCTATTTTTGGGAGAAAGGTTCTTCAGGCAGTGGTTCCTTCTGTATAAAGAGCCTGCCTATCCCTCCCGTCATCCGTGTACTTTTGCTTTGGTATTGGTATCCCAGAAGTAATGATGACCCGTGGACTGATCACACTTAACAGAAGAAAACATAATTTATGCTTACCTGATAAATTCCTTTCTTCTGTAGTGTGATCAGTCCACGGCCCGCCCTGTTTTTAAGGCAGGTAAATATTTTTTAATTTATACTCCAGTCACCACTTCACCCTTGGCTTTTCCTTTCTCGTTGGTCCTTGGTCGAATGACTGGGAGTGACGTAGGGGGGAGGAGCTATATGCAGCTCTGCTGGGTGAATCCTCTTGCACTTCCTGTTGGGGAGGAGTAATATCCCAGAAGTAATGATGACCCGTGGACTGATCACACTACAGAAGAAAGGAATTTATCAGGTAAGCATAAATTATGTTTTTTTCCAATTTTGCTTTCAATATGTATAATTCATTGCAGAGTGTACCTATGTATAGATTTACAGTTCAGAATCAGTGGTACTGGCCTTCACAGAATCAGTGGGCTGGCTGGTTTTTAAACGAAGGGAAGTAAACAGGAGTTAGGATCTATGGTTACGGCCAGCAGCCAAAACGCGTAAAATCTCCTATGGCAGTACCTGTGCCTATTTTGTTTGGTTCCTGTAAGATCCTGTAGGGATCCGTTTCCCTTTTTACTTTTCTTTTGTCTATCTAATCAAGGAGTTGGGGTCTCCTCTCTTGGAACATGGGTGCCGCTTGTGAAGCACGCCGGTGGTGAATGGCATTATAGCAGGTGAATATTGACACTCACACTGAGACACACCCCATTGACAAGCCTCCAATATTTCCTTAAGATTGGTGGACATGACGAACAACAGTTGAATGGGCAAATGGGAGCTGACTACACTGTAAGTGAAGTGTGTGACATGTAGCACACTGTAGAGGCGTAGTCACAACTTTGGAGGAAATAGTCTTGCTCTCTACAGTGCCGAGCAACTTGAATCCACACGGTAGGAGCAGTTACATACTGCAGTCCGGTGGAGAAGGATCGGAGGTCCAAAGAGGAGTGGTGAGTGAATTTAAGTCCTGCGTATCTGCAGGAAAATATGCTGAAACCACTGTAAGCTAATATGCTGTTATATGAAAAAGAGTGGATGGAGTGATACACAGAAATCTCTTGCTTTCTCCGGATATATATTTATGTGTTAATATGTGTACATACACATTTTAACACATAAATATATATGTATGCAAGCATATGCATAGATATTTACAGGGAACACACAGTTCCCATAGACCGCAATGTAAAGGCACTTTTTTTACCACACACCCGCCACATTTAACCCCTAAAAACTGCTTAATGCAGTATTTTTTTATTAAAAAATAAAAGACCCTCTGTTTTGGGGCCTTTTGGGGCACTTTTAGAAAATTAAACAGAGATCTGATCTCTGGTTAATTTTTTTAAACGCTAATTGCTACCGCGAGCTTGTGATGATAAATCACACATGTAATCTAGCCCTAAATGTCTTCCTTTTTTTGCATAGCAATGTTCAGGATTATTTTTAGTAGTCAAATTTTTACAAATATGATGCATCACTTTCAGCGATTCAGCGTTTGGGTATCATGTCCCTTTAAAATTCTATTTTAAAAAAAAAATTAAAAGGGCAGATCCTGAAAGCCTCAAAAAGATTGAGAGCTGCCTCCAATACAAAGTAATGAAGCTCTCTAGGATACAGAGTGAGGTTATTTAACAAAGCACTTGGCACTGATATCAATTCTCAGTTTGCAACAAATGCAAATGAAACTGAAATATTTTCCCTGCAGTTTAACTTTTATATTCTTCTTGTTTATTAACTTTTGTTTTCTTTCAGTTAAACAAGTGTACTGTGACTTTTAACAAACTTCACATGCATAAAGCAGGCAGATAGTTTAGTGAGACCTGAGGGTGTAACATGCGTCAAAGTGCTTGCACCTACATTATTGAACTCACAGTCACAAAGGCACATTCCAGTTTAATAATAAACCACTACATGCCAAGTGATAATAGGGGTGCTCACCACAATATATAAAACAAATAAGGCAGAAAAGGCTAAAAAACGGAATATAAGGTGGAGAAATATATATAACTTAAAATTACAGACACGACAGTCTTGTGTATCATCTATCAGGCCGCTTTCCTCAAGTGTAAGGCCATCCACCTCGAAAAGATCCTAAAAAGAAACTAGAAAAGGCGCCATATAGAGTAAATAAATCCGGTAACACCAAAACCGGTAATCAAAAAACTGCAGACCACTTCAAAAGGACGTGAGTAGTATACAAGGTAGTATTAAAAACAAGTGTTTATTGTCAAACACAAAGTATCCAGCTGGATACTTTGTGTTTGACAATAAACACGTGTCTATTCCTCTGAGGAAGCGTATAAGTGAAACGCGACCGCGTCAGCGGCTTCGTGTTTATTTTAACTGCACTCTGTCAATTTCAGACTATCTGCAAATTTACATTTTATTTGCTGTAATATTTGTTGTAACTTTTGGGACATATTGTGGGAAGGATGGGGAAGGGATTTATAGCATATTTAGTGTAAAAAAAGTGGCTTATCTACCCTAATATAGGGCAATACAGGACACAGTTCCTAAATAGAGGCTCTTACATTTACCTAATATCATTGATTTTTCCCCTCCTCCTCATATGTGATAAACAACCTAAAATCAGCAACATTGAGGTACTTTATACAAGTCACAGTTACAGAGTTGTGTTTTTAACTATTTCTCTGGCACGCTAGATACAACTTCTATTTCTGCTGCCTTTTTTAACTACAACTAGTAAAAGTTAAATTTTAAGTGGACAAATATAAACTTGTATGATCTGTAGAAAGAGCATACTTTTCCCTATTCTCTTAATAGGGTTTTTTTTTCTTTGATTTAAATGTTATAATATGCTCTAAGCACACTCCCAGCCAGTTACCTCTTTCTATAATATAGACAACAAGGTCAGCTGGGAGACATTAGCATTTTTGCCTTTTCTAGCAATTCTGGGATCATTTCCCTTTGTTTTGTTACTTGTCTATTTACGGCTGCTGACTATCGGATAGACAAATTCCCTAGTCCTGAGACGGGTGGTGAGTTAGCAGGGTAACTATTAAGGATCCTCCCTGCCTGATTTGCACTAGTTTAGTGCTTCATCGCATGTCAGTGCGAACAGTTTATATTTATGTACTCTAGTATACCCTCACAGTATTATGGGCCTTCTCTAATTTCTTTTTAGGACATTCCAGTTTACACGTTTAATAATGTAGGTGCAAGCACTTTGAAATGCATTGCTGTGACCGTGTCTGGACTTAGCGTGTATGAAGAAGCATCCCCTATAAAAACCCAGTCACAAACGCACAATCTCATCTGAAGGTCTCCTAGGCAGATGCAATGTTGCAATGAAGTAGGTTCACACTTTAGATTTTCATTTATGTTAAAATCAAGTAAAAGATGATATTAATAAGTCCTATTCATAGATACCCATAACATAGTAACATAGTAACAAAGTAACATAGTAGATAAGGTTGAAAAAAGACTGAAGTCCATCGAGTTCAACCTATACAAATCTAAAATACTTACAAAAAGCTCCAGTTAAGCTTAAATAACCCCATTAAAATGTGACCCATTTAATACTAGCAATCATATCCATGAATTTTGTTTATATACAGAAATTTATCCAGACTATTTTTAAATGTATCTATGGTATTGGCATTCACTACCTCCTTTGGTAATGAGTTCCACAATTTTATTGCTCTTACAGTGAAAAAACGTTTCCGTTGCAGGAGATTAAATCTCCTTTCCTCCAACCTTAAATTATGACCTCTTGTCAGAACCAATTTTCTTGGAATAAAAAGAGCTTCTGCCATCTCTGTATAGTTGTGTTTTTTATTTTAGGAACACACCTACACCTATCATGTGGTGCTCCAGATGCCTACTCAGGTATCTCTTGAACAAAGAATATTATAGGAACAACGCAAATCTGATGATAGAAGAAAGTTGGAAACTTTTTTAAATGGTATGCTCTGTCTGAATCACAAAAGAAAATCTTTGGGTTTCATATCCCTTTAAAGTTACACGGAAATAGACAGATCAGAATTTGCAAAAGCACAATCCTAAATACATTGCTATATACAATACATAGATGCATTAAACACACAATAGAAAGTGCAAAGTTTAAACTTATTAAAACTTTAATGACAAGAAATTAAGTCTTAAGCAAATTAAAATTCAAAGCATTTAGTGTAAATGCAACAAAACTCTTGTGGTATGCAATTCTATATTGTACTGAGCTTATCGCTCCTTCACATCCAGAAATACAGGGAATCTTGTGTGGGGGTCTCAAAGTGTTAGAGAATCATTTTAGATAAGCGATTGAAGAACTTTAGAGAATCAGTCGCTAATGTAGAAAAAATGGCAGCCCCTGACAATTCAAAGCAGTTCAGTCAACGATGTTTCCTCGCTGCACATTGTGTCTGCTGGTCACTGCACTGACTGCGTGCCTGAGGTCCGAGTTGCTTCTGACCTGTGCCATTTGTTTTTTCTATAAAAACAGACCCAGCACCATACACAGTAGTGGTGCATTAAGGGCTAGATTACAAGTGAAGCTCTAAATTATTGTGTGCCCGCAAATGGGCAAATTTGACCATTTGCAGGCATGCGATAATTAAACAGCCATTACAAGTGGCTGGTTATTGCTACCGCGGGCTCACTGTAGCAATTAGCATTCCAAAAATTAACCAAAGATCCAATCTCAGGTTAATTTTCTAAAAGTGCCCCAAATGCCCTCAAAATAGAGTGAACTGCAGTTTTTATTTTTTTAAAAAGCGATATTTGGCATTCCACTTGTAATCTGGCCCTGAATGTGTAACAAAATCAAATAAAGTCCAGCATACTTGTAGCAACTGTGCAAGCTGCAGGAGAGACTGCAAAACCCCCAATATAGAAAAGAATCTCAAAGAGGAAACAGCACAGTGTGAAATAACAATTTATTGGCATCAAAGAAAAAAAACACAACATTTTGTTTTTTTCTTTGGTGCCAGTAAATGGTTATTTTACACTGTGCTGCTGCCTCTTTGAGATTTTTACCTAAATGTGAAACCCCCCTTATACTATTTAATAACATAAGGACTGGTGAGACTAGAGAGTCTGAAGGCGCTCTAGGGAGCCTAAAAAAAACCCAACATATTGCACTTGCGCTACAGTTAGCGCACCACTTATAATCTAGGCGTAAATGATATATTCTCTTTATAGTCACTGCCTAGAGATAGACAAGCAAGCGGACATTGCAGAGCTTAGGTTCTATGATCACATGATTTTGCAGCAAATGTCCTATACTAAACATCAAAATTAAACTGATTAGATAAGCTAGATTAGATATCTCCTAGCAACACATCAAAGGAAAAAATGTTACCTTGCCTTCCTGTAGAGACCTCAGCCCTTTTGTGGGGCTGTTACAGGAAGAAATGAACACTGCACAATGAAGTCACAAAAAAGAAATACAAGTTAAAATCCTTTAAAATGAGGAATAATACATATTGCAATGATTTATATTAACACCTTTGCTACCGAGAATTTCAGAGAAAAAAAAAGGTTCTCACTGAAATTATTTACACACAACTACAGCAGTCGTAAGTCACATGTTTGTAAAAGCTTCTCTGGGTCTTCTTTGTTCAGAAACAGCAGACATGCATGACTTTGCCTTTGGGTTTTGGCAATTAAAAGGCTGCTAATTGCAGCTGTGCACCACACTTCTAAAATTTCTGGCAGTGAAGGGGTTAATATGTTATTTTCTAAGGTTAATATTTGCCGTAGTGTAAGGATTACTCTCCCACCTGACACCTCCCATCCCCTGATCCCTACCTGATCCCTCGCAAACAGCTCACTGGTCACCACCATCTCAGGCACTGGCAGACAGTCTGCCAGTATGCAGTTTATGGCTTTTATCTATTATTATTTTTTAAATATATTTATTTTTTAAAGTTCTATAGTGTAGGGATCCCTCCTCATGCTCACACCTCCCTGATCCCCCGCACTTCTCTTTAATCCTCCCTTTCCCACTACTCTTCACCATGTTTGTTACTGGCAGCTAATCTGCCAGTAACAAACTATGTTCATTTTTTTAAAGAAATTCTATTTCTTATTTTCTATTTTTTTCCTGTAGTTTAGGGATCCCCTCACCCTCCCCACATCCCCCCTCTAAGCCATTTTTGTAGTGTAGAAATCCATCCCTCTCCCTTCAAAACTCCTGCACTGTGCCTTTCACCTGCCTTCTCTCCCACGTCTCTCACCAGCACCAACTGATGACCGCTACAGACAGCACACCATTAATATATTAACGCAGATGCCTGCAGTCCAAAAGCAGCAAGTTTTGGTTGTCACTTGACAACCGAGTCTGCATGGGCTTTCTAACGGTCCGACGTAGAGCTATGTTATGCTGTAAGATGGGCCTTTCACTGAATGACATAGATCTATATCGGTTTGAGCGAAGGGGTTAAGTATAATCCACTGCTTAGTGCTTTTTTTATTACATCAATGAAACAGACTATTTTATATAACTTTAAAAAGGATAGATAAAGTAACAATACATTTCTATCCGTTGCCTATATATATATATATCATACCTCCCAACATTTCAAAATTCAAAAGAAGGACACCACCCCCCCCCCCCCCCACGGCAAAAAAATTGAAATGTGGTGGGCAGGAGCAGGCTTAAAAAATCATAAGACCAAAGTAATATAAATAAAATTCTAAATAAACTCATATCTTTTAAAACTCTTGGGCAGCAAATCAAACACAAGCTCAAACCACTGGTTTAGCTATGTGAGCTCTGTATTTAATTAACCTTTCCAGAGACATTGCTAAATATGTTTATCTTAATTGGACATTTAATAATAGATTCTTTAAAACTGCTCTCTGCATTCCCCATATTCTAGATTCTGGCCTTTAAAGTTAGCAAAAATGCACAGTAACACACTACATAGCATACACTTATACAAGCAGATACACACACACTACATAGCTTACACTTATACATACAGATACACACACACACTACACAGCATACACTTATACATGCCGATATACACACACACACACTACACAGCATACACTTACACATGCAGATACACACACACACACTACATAGCATACACTTATACATACAGATACACAAACACTACATTGCATACACTTACACATGCAGACACACACTACATATCATACACTTATACAGGCAGATACACACACTACATAGCATACACTTATACATACAGATACACACACTACATAGCATACACTTATACATACAGATATGCACACACATACACTACACACATACACTACATAGCATACACTTATACATGCAGATATTATACCATAAAAAAGAAAAGAAAAGAAAACAGAAAGGCTAAGGACTAAGGTATAAATATAATAAATAAATGAATTTGAGACTGAATAACTGAGGGTTATTTATAAATTGTTTGTGAATACACATACTTTCTCAATGACACATAACTTTAGAGAAGGAAGTGATAAACCCAATTTTTGTGAAAGGTGTATTGCAATTAATGGTAATAATAATTATATATAACTTATAAATTAATACACCTATTATATTTGCAATTTAATAAATAGAATTAATTTAGTTATATAATAAAAGAGTGGATTAATTAATCTGTAAAATAGGAAATATCCCACTCTAGATTCATACCATTTGGGTGTCTAGTTCCCAATTTTAAAATCCAGAATAATTCACGTTTAGTTAAAGACTTGTGTCTGTCACCTCCTCTGGGATGTCTATTAACAATTTCTATGATCTGGACACCAAAATCAGAAACATTGGTGAAATGTACACCATTAAAGTGTTTGGCTATTGCTGACTCCTTTTTATAATTTTTGACATCTCTTATATGTTCTCTGACTCTATCACGGAACTCGCGTGAGGTCTGACCTACATACTGCTGGTAACAGAAGTTACAGGTGATAAGGTAAACCACCCACTTAGTTCTACATGTAGCATTTAAATTAATTTCAAAGGATCTATCATGTACTGAAGAGGTAAAACTATTACCCAATGTCAATAATTGACAAGCTAGACAATTAAAATTGTTATATTTAAAGTTTCCCTTCTTGTGCAGCCAAGTTCTATTATTTTGGTTTGTTTTTGTTTGAACCATGCTAGGAGATAGTTTGGAGCCTAGAGTATCTGGCTTCCTAGAGACAAACCTGCATTTAATAATATATGGTTTGAGTTGGGCATCATTTTGTAATAACTTCAAATGTTTCTTCACAATGGAAACAATTTTATTATAATGAATGGAATATGGTGTACTAAAAACCACAGAATCATTGCTAAATGAACTGTTTTGATTTCTGGGAACTGTATGACTATGTTTAGCTTCCTCTTGTGCTTTATTAAGTAATTTTTCCTTATAACTTCTCTTTAAAAGCCTGGTTTTTAATTCCTCAGACTGATTTGTGTATATAGTTTCATCATTTGTGTTTCTTTTTAATCTGATGAATTGGCTTTTGGGAATAGAATTTAATAAATGGGGTTGATGAGCTGAATGAGCGTGTTAAAATGGTGTTCCCTGCAGTAAGTTTACGGAATGTACTAGAAACAATACAATTATTACATATTTCACCCTTAAGTATTAAATCCAAAAAGTTTACATGAGTTTGATTAACTTCGCCAGTGAATTTTAATTCCACATGATTATCGTTTAGATAATCCAAGAGTATAGTGGATGTAAAATCTGTAATATTAGAGATATCAAATATGAATATCATATCGTCTATAAAACAATTGCATAATATAGTGCTATCCCTGAACTTGTAGTTGTCTAAGAAAACGTAATGGAGTTCCCACCAACCCACAAACAAATTTGCATAAGAGGGGGCAAACTTGGCCCCCATCGCCGTACCACAAGCTTGAAGATTAAAAGTGTGGTTGAACAAAAAATAATTGTGGGTTAGTAGGAACTCCAAACATTCACAAATAAATAATTTTTCTGCCTCACCATATGTAGTCTCTCTATCAAGAAACCATTTAATAGCTTTAATTCCCAAATGGTGTGGAATTCTAGAATAAAGTGACTCTATGTCTACAAAAGCCCAACAGTAGGACTCCTGCCATTTGATATTTTTTAAATTTTGTAAAAGGTGACCTGAATCCCTAAGGTAACTGTATAAATTTTAGACCATTGGTTGAAGGATTGAGTCCATCCACTCGGACACAGGCTCCAAAAGGGAGCCTATGCTCGAGACGATGGGCCTACCTGGGGGGGGGGGACTAAGTTCTTGTGAATTTTGGGCACGTGATGGAAGATTGGAATGATTGGTGAATTGGGAACTAAAAGTTCCACATCCTTCTTATTTATGATACCCAAAGCTATTCCATCTTCCAATAACATGACCAAATCTTTTTTAAATTTCGAGGTAGGATCAACTTTGAGGGAACGGTATGTGTCAATGTCAGATAGCTGTCTTTCGGCTTCCCTAACATAATCAGCCTTATTAAGGAGAACAATAGAGCCTCCCTTATCAGCATTTCTGATTACAAGGTGATATACACTTATACATGCAGATACACACACTTCATAGCTTACATTTATACATGCAGACACACACACTACATAGTCTACACTTATGCATACAGATACATACACACACACACACACTACACAGCTTACACTTATACATGCAGATACACACACACACACTTATACATACAGATACACACACACTACACAGCATAACCTTATACATGCATACACACACTTTATAGCTTACATTTATACATGCAGACACACACACACTACATAGCCTACACTTATACATACAGATACATACACACACACACACTACACAGCTTACACTTATACATGCAGACACACACACACTTATAGATAGAGATAGACACACACACACTACACAGCTTATACTTATACATGCAGATACACACACATACACACTTATAGATACAAATAGACACACACTACATCATATATGGGTATCTGTAACTCATTGTATGAGGTCCTAGGATTGGCAAGCACATTAGCTGGGAGTCTGAGGCTGCCACTGTTCATTGCCCTGGTGTTGCACTGCTCATCGTATAAAACTGAAGGCATGCTTGCTAGTATTATCACCAGGGGTTAGACGTCATCACTACCAGAGGTTAGAGGTCACCATTACCTGAGGTCAGAGGGTATACATCCTTCTTACTTCTACTTAACCCTGGGAGAGAAAAGCCAGCTGCTTCTGAGTATGGGCCCAATAGAATTTAAAAAAAAATAATTAAATGCATGGGGCAATGCGGGGCAGATGGCTAGCAACCTGGGACAGTGGGACAGATCCCTAATATTGGGAATGTCCCGCGAAAATCGGAACAGTTGGGAGGTATGATATATACTGTATATATATATATATATATATATATATTCTATATACTTATATTCAAGTTCTATCACTTTACTTAAAGTGTCCAGTCGCAGTAAATTTTTTTATTTATTTTTATTATTATTATTTTCATCAAGTGGAACACATAACTCACCACTAAATAATGTTAGCCATTCTCTGGTAGTTCCATGTTATTATATTTAAGGCTTTTAGTTGGGGGTGGGGGTTAACCCTTCACTTGTAATACCAGAGTTTGCACTATTCATAATGCTCCACTTGTAATCTGGGCCCTTATAATTTAGTTAAACGAGGTACCACCTTTTCTTTTAATATTATGTATTATTATGTGGGTAAGCTTTTAGGACAAGGGAATTTATTTTTGGTAAGGTTATGTATTGCTTTATTAACTTTAGCTTCTTGTATTAATTTATCATTTTTCCCTTTGTTCTATTGAAATTTGTATGAATTTATTTTGCCTCCAAAACTTATTTTTTCTCTTTCTCATCTATTTCTGGTTTATAGTATATTTTAAAATAATATCCTTAAAATAATTTTTTTATAATTAGTTATTCTGTTCTTTTTTTTCTTATTTTTACACCATCATTTTTATTTCTAGGTTTCTGTATTGTAACTAAATTTGCTAGTAATTCTCTTGTTTTGTTCCCATGCCTGTAAAACATACTTTTTACCTATCTTTTTTTCATTGACTCTTTCTTGTGTAACTGTCTGTTTGGTTCTTGTAGGTATGTATTATATTTGTTGGTTAACATTTTCCGGTCCTTTTAATTTTCACTTAGTGCACCAGCAGATCTTAAATAATTTTAGGGAAAAAACACACACATAGGTTTATTTTCTTATAAACCTATTTTCTTAGTTTAGTTCTGATAGAACAGCTGTTTATCCATATATATATATATATATATATATATATATATATATATATAAATATATATATATATATATATATATATATATATATATATATATATATATATATATATTATTTAGATCATTTAAAGCAAGATTTATAAAAAAAAGATGGGGTTTAGCCCTCTTTTCATATAGAAAGGAAATACAGCACCCTTTTACTTATATAATAACATATTTATTTATTCATCCAATTTTTACCTCATATGACCCCACCAGATTCACTGTGAAAAAGTCAAATAACCCCAACATCATTATCTATACATTGCTGATATATAAAACCTATTAGACGATTGCATAGCTGAAAAAACAAGCAAATTATTTATAGCCTAATATACAAATAAAGCATGGAAACCTTGCTGGTATATGAAACAATTGTATAAATTACTTTGCATACAACCCCTGCTCGAGACTTATTGGGTAAAGTTTTTCCAAACTCGTGACTTCATATATATATTATTTGATATGACCCAGTTTTAAGGAAAAATGTGATTTAAACTATTTCTGTTTAACTGTTTAACGACCGCACTTAAGGTCTATTGCGGAAGCATTTCATAGTTACTGTAATGGTATACAAAAGTACCTTTCCTTAAAGGGACACTAAACCCCAAATTTTTCTTTCATGATTCAGTTAGAGAATGTCATTTTAAACAACATTCAAACTTCTATTATCTAATGTGTTTTAATTTTTTAGATATCCTTTGTGGAAGAAATAGCAATGCATATGGGTGAGCCAATCACACGAGGCATCTATGTGCACCCACCAATCAGCAGCTACTGAGCCTATCTAGATATGCTTTTCAGCAAAGAATATCAAGAAAATTAAACAAATTAGATAATAGAAGTAAATTAGAAAGTAGTTTAAAATTGCACACTCTTTCTAAATCATGAAAGAAAAAATGTGGGTTTCATGTCCCTTTAAGATCTCTATCCTTTGCATGTATGGGTTACACGGTTTAGCCAGACACCTATATGGCCTCTCGTTACCGAGAGCTCGTTTCTCCAATTAGTATAGTAATTCAGCTGGCCGTGGTCCCGCCTCCTCTGACGTATGGTGCTGACGTAGGGTGCTGCAAGGAAAAAAGACGATTGCAAGGATTTTGTTTGTTTTCCATCAAGTGTACAAATACATTGTATCTCTTTCAGTTTCCACAGCTGGGTTCTATATCTGGTGAGCCAGAGCACTGTGTCTCCTTCAGCAGGGTAGTTTCTAAGCTTTTAAAGGGATACTAAACCCAATTTATTTTCTTTCATGATTCAGATAGAGCATGAAATTTTAAGCACCTTTCTAATTTACTCCTATTATCAATTTTTCTTTGTTCTCATGCTATCTTGATTTGAAAAAGCAGTACTGTAAGCTTTAGAGCCGGACCATTTTTTGTTCAGCACCTGGGTAGTACCCACTGATTTGTGGCTAAATGTAGCAAACCAATCAGAAAGCTCTACCAAGGTGCTGAACTAAAAATGGGCCGGCTCCTAACCTTTAATTACTGTTTTTTCAAATCAAGATAACATGAAAACAAAGAAAAATTTATAATAGGAGTAAATTAGAAAGTTGCTTAAAATTGCATGCTCTATCTGAATCATAAAATAAAAAATGTGGGGTTAGTATCCCTTTAACCACAGCCTTTTCTCAGCCATATAATAAAGCAAAGCAAGGTTCCAGTTAGGAAATACTTTTAGCTTGTTTTCCATATCGTCCATTTAGGAATCAAAGCCCTAGATTTAGAGTTGGGCGGTAGCCGTCAAAACCAGCGTTAGAGGGTCCTAACGCTGGTTTTTACCGCCCGCTGGTATTTGGAGTCAGTCAGGAAAGGGTCTAACGCTCACTTTCCAGCCGCGACTTTTCCATACCGCAGATCCCCCTACGCGATTTGCGTATCCTATCTTTTCAATGGGATCTTTCTAAAGCTGGTATTTAGAGCTGTGGCTGAAGTGAGCGTTAGAACTCTAACGACAAAACTCCAGCCGCAGAAAAAAGTCAGTAGTTAAGAGCTTTCTGGGCTAACGCCGGTTTATAAAGCTCTTAACTACTGTGCTCTAAAGTACACTAACACCCATAAACTACCTATGCACCCCTAAACCGAGGTCCCCCCACATCGCCGCCACTCTATTAAAATTTTTTAACCCATAATCTGCCGCTCCGTACACCGCCGCCAGCTACGTTATCCCTATGTACCCCTAATCTGCTGCCCCTAACATCGCCGACCACTATGTTATATTTATTAACCCCTAATCTGCCGCCCCCGCTATCACTGACACCTGCATATTATTATTAACCCCTAATCTTCCGCTCCGTACACAGACGCAACCTACATTATCCCTATGTACCCCTAATCTGCTGCCCCTAACACCGCCGACCCCTATATTATATTTATTAACCCCTAATCTGCCGCCCCCGCTATCGCTGACCCCTGCATATTATTATTAACCCATAATCTGCCGCTCCGTACACCACCGCCAGCTACGTTATCACCCTAATCTGCCGCCCCCAACTTCGCCTCCACCTATCTACAATTATTAACCCCTAATCTGCCGACCGGAGCTCACCTCTACTATAATAAATGTATTAACCCCTAAAGCTAAGTCTAACCCTAACCCTAACACCCCCCCTAAGTTAAATATAATTTAAATCTAACGAAATAAATTAACTCTTATTAAATAAATTATTCCTATTTAAATCTAAATACTTACCTGTAAAATAAATCCTAATATAGCTACAATATAAATTATAATTATTATAGCTATTTTAGGATTAATATTTATTTTACAGGCAACTTTGTAATTATATTAACCAGGTACAATAGCTATTAAATAGTTAATAACTATTTAATAGTTACCTAGTTAAAATAATTACAAAATTACCTGTAAAATAAATCCTAACCTAAGTTACAAATACACCTTACAATTAAACCTAACACTACACTATCAATAAATTAATTAAATACAATACCTACAATTATCTACAATTAAACCTAACACTACACTATCAATAAATTAATTAAATACAATACCTACAAATAAATACAATTAAATAAACTAACTTAAGTACAAAAAATAAAAAAGAACTAAGTTACAAAAAATAAAAAAATATTTACAAACATTAGAAAAATATTACAACAATTTTAAACTAATTACACCTACTCTAAGCCCCCTAATAAAATAACAAAGACCCCCAAAATAAAAAAATGCCCTACCCTATTCTAAATTAAAAAAGTTCAAAGCTCTTTTACCTTACCAGCACTGAAAAGGGCCCTTTGCGGGGCATGCCCCAAATAATTCAGCTGTTTTGCCTGTAAAAAAAAACATACAATACCCCCCCCAACATTACAACCCACCACCCACATACCCCTAATCTAACCCAAACCCCCCTTAAATAAACCTAACACTAAGCCCCTGAAGATCTTCCTACCTTATCTTCACCTCGCCGGGTATCACACCGATCCGTCCTGGTTCCGATGTCTTGATCGAAGCCCAAGCGGGGGGCTGAAGATGTCCATGATCCGGCTGTTCCGATCAGCCAATAGAATGCGAGCTCAATCTGATTGGCTGATCCAATCAGCCAATCGGATTGAACTTGATTCTAATTGGCTGATTCCATCAGCCAATCAGAATTTTCCTACCTTAATTCCGATTGGCTGATAGAATCCTATCAGCCAATCGGAATTCGAGGGACGCCATCTTGGATGATGTCCCTTAAAGGAACCGTCATTCATCGGGAAGTCGTCGGTGAAGATGGATGGATCCGCGCTGGAGGTCTTGAAGATCAGCCGGTCGTCATCGGATTGAAGAACATAAAAGATGCGGCTTCGATGAAGATGCTTGCCGGTCCGGATGTCCTCTTCTGCCCGCTTGGATCAAGACTTCAGCTGGAGGATGGACGTCACTCTTCAGCCCCCGCTTGGGCTTGGATCAAGAATTCGGAGGCTTGGATCAAGACTTCGGTGGACGGATCGGTGAACCTGGCATGGTGAAGATAAGGTAGGACGATCTTCAGGGGCTTAGTGTTAGGTTTATTTAAGGGGGGTTTGGGTTAGATTAGGGGTATGTGGGTGGTGGGTTGTAATGTTGGGGGGTGGTATTGTATGTTTTTTTTTACAGGCAAAAGAACTGAATTATTTGGGGCATGCCCCGCAAATGGCCCTTTTCAGGGCTGGTAAGGTAAAAGAGCTTTGAACTTTTTTAATTTAGAATAGGGTAGGGCATTTTTTTATTTTGGGGGTCTTTGTTATTTTATTAGGGGGCTTAGAGTAGGTGTAATTAGTTTAAAATTGTAATATTTTTCTAATGTTTGTAAATATTTTTTTATTTTTTGTAACTTAGTTCTTTTTTATTTTTTGTACTTTAGTTAGTTTATTTCATTGTAGTTATTTGTAGGTATTGTATTTAATTAATTTATTGATAGTGTAGTGTTAGGTTTAATTGTAACTTAGGTTAGGATTTATTTTACAGGTAATTTTGTAATTATTTTAACTAGGTAACTATTAAATAGTTATTAACTATTTAATAGCTATTGTACCTGGTTAAAATAAATACAAAGTTGCCTGTAAAATAAATATTAATCCTAAAATAGCTACAATATAATTATAATTTATATTGTAGCTATATTAGGGTTTATTTTACAGGTACGTATTTAGCTTTAAATAGGAATAATTTATTTAATAAGAGTTAATTTATTTCGTTAGATTTAAATTATATTTAACTTAGGGGGGTGTTAGTGTTAGGGTTAGACTTAGCTTTGGGGGTTAATACATTTATTATAGTAGCTGTGAGCTCCAGTCAGCAGATTAGAGGTTAATTATTGTAGGTAGCTGGCGGTGACGTTGTGGGGGGCAGATTAGGGGTTAATAAATATAATATAGGGGTCGGCGGTGTTAGGGGCAGAAGATTAGGGGTACATAACTATAATGTATGTTGCGGCGGTGTACGGAGCGGCAGATTAGGGGTTAATAATAATATGCAGGTGTCAGCAATAGCGGGGGCGGCAGATTAGGGGTTAATAAATATAACATAGTGGTCGGCGATGTTAGGGGCAGCAGATTATGGGTACATAGGGATAACGTAGCTGGCGGCGGTGTACGGAGCGGCAGATTAGGGGTTAATAATAATATGCAGGGGTCAGCGATAGCGGGGGCGGCAGATTAGGGATTAATAAATATAACATAGTGGTCGGCGATGTTAGGAGCAGCAGATTAGGGGTACATAGGGATAACGTAGCTGGCGGTGGTGTACGGAGCGGCAGATTATGGGTTAATAATAATATGCAGGGGTCAGCGATAGCGGGGGCGGCAGATCAGGGGTAATAAATATAACATAGTGGTCGGCGATGTTAGGGGCAGCAGATTAGGGGTACATAGGGATAACGTAGCTGGCGGCGGTGTACGGAGCGGCAGATTAGGGGTTAATAATAATATGCAGGTGTCAGCGATAGCGGGGGCGGCAGATTAGGGGTTAATAAGTGTAAGGTTAGGGGTGTTTAGACTCGGGGTACATGTTAGAGTGTTAGGTGCAGACGTAGGAAGTGTTTTTTCAACTCAAACAGCCCCATTGTTTCCTATGGGGGAATCGTGCACGAGCACGTTTTTGAAGCTGGCTGTGTCCGTAAGCACCGCTGGTATCGAGAGTTGTAGTGGTGGTAAATATGCTGCAGAACTCTAAATCTAGCCAAAAGAAAGTAAACAGCCAAAGACATATGCGTTGTTTCACCCCTTAGTGCTACTTATGCTGGGGCTTCATCAGGGCTCTAAAGTCAGTTACTTACCCTTTATATTTAAACCCTACAAGCCCTTCCCACTTAAGTGATCCCTAATTTCTTAAAGGGGCATCCTCTAGGCATTTATTCCTAGCCCTCACAGCATGTCCCTTTACTTATTACATTGTTACAATACTCAAGTAATGAATGTTAATCTAAATTTATCTTATCAATTCCATATTAAGAGCTATGCAATCATCTAATAGGTTTTATATTTCAGCAAAGTATAGATAATGATGTTGGGGTATTTGACCTTTTCACAGTGAATGTGGTGGGGTCATATGAGGTAAAAATTGGATGAATAAATAAATATGCTATTAGATATGTAAAAGAGTGCTGTATTCCCTTTCTATATGAAAAGAGGACTAAACCCCATCTTTTTATAAATCTTGCTTTAAATTATCTAAATAATTAACTTTTAAAGGTTCTGCACTAGGGATGGGTGAATGTTTCGCAACATTCGAAAAATGAAACGAATTTTAACATTCGTTCATTCGAATCAAATTTCGAATGTTTACATAACATTCTAACATTTGATTTTCGAATGTTCGGTTTCGAATTGTTTGATTACATTCGAAAATATTAGTTTAGAAAAATTTGAATTTATATATTTGTAATAGTATTTTTAATGCTTTATTTAAATGTAATATTCAAATTATGCAATATTCAAATTTGAAAAATTAGAATTTAGATATTTGTAATAGTATTTCTATAATGCTTTGTTTAAATGTAATATTTAAATTATGCAATATTCAAATTAAAAAAAAAAAAAATTATGTTTGTATTTCTAACGCTTTCTTTAGATGTAATATTTGAATTATGCAATATTCGATTGAAATAGAAACATTCGAATTTGTATCTATAATGTATCAATTTACTAGATTCCCTACCACATGAACTAAATTTCGAATGTGGATATTCGATCTAATTATAAAGATTCAAATTAGAAAGTGACATTCGAAAACTCTAAATAGCATTTGATTATAGAATGTTTAAGAATATTTGTTCCTATCAACATTCGGATTTGTAATTTGAATTTCGGTAATAACATTCGTTTTAACATTCAAATTCAGAATTTACACATTCGCCCATCCCTAGTTTGCACCATTACCTTTTTGAAGGTTATTTAAAGACATAAAGGTCTATTGCATATATAAAACTGTTGATTAAGCTGAAAAACTCTATCCACATAAACACAATATATGTATATACAGGGAGTGCAGAATTATTAGGCAAGTTGTATTTTTGAGGATTAATTTTATTATTGAACAACAACCATGTTCTCAATGAACCCAAAAAACTCATTAATATCAAAGCTGAATAGTTTTGGAAGTAGTTTTTAGTTTGTTTTTAGTTATAGCTATTTTAGGGGGATATATGTGTGTGCAGGTGACTATTACTGTGCATAATTATTAGGCAACTTAACAAAAAACAAATATATACCCATTTCAATTATTTATTTTTACCAGTGAAACCAATATAACATCTCAACATTCACAAATATACATTTCTGACATTCAAAAACAAAACAAAACAAATCAGTGACCAATATAGCCACCTATCTTTGCAAGGACACTCAAAAGCCTGCCATCCATGGATTCTGTCAGTGTTTTGATCTGTTCACCATCAACATTGCGTGCAGCAGCAACCACAGCCTCCCAGACACTGTTCAGAGAGGTGTACTGTTTTCCCTCCTTGTAAATCTCACATTTGATGATGGACCACAGGTTCTCAATGGGGTTCAGATCAGGTGAACAAGGAGGCCATGTCATTAGATTTTCTTCTTTTATACCCTTTTTTGCCAGCCACGCTGTGGAGTACTTGGACGCGTGTGATGGAGCATTGCCCTGCAGGAAAATCATGTTTTTCTTGAAGGATGCAGACTTCTTCCTGTACCACTGCTTGAAGAAGGTGTCTTCCAGAAACTGGCAGTAGGACTGGGAGTTGAGCTTGACTCCATCCTCAACCCGAAAAGGCCCCGCAAGCTCATCTTTGATGATACCAGCCCAAACCAGTACTCCACCTCCACCTTGCTGGCGTCTGAGTCGGACTGGAGCTCTCTGCCCTTTACCAATCCAGCCACGGGGCCATCCATCTGGCCCATCAAGACTCACTCTCATTTTATCAGTCCATAAAACCTTAGAAAAATCAGTCTTGAGATATTTCTTGGCCCAGTCTTGACGTTTCAGCTTGTTTGTCTTGTTCAGTGGTGGTCGTCTTTCAGCCTTTCTTACCTTGGCCATGTCTCTGAGTATTGCACACCTTGTGCTTTTGGGCACTCCAGTGATGTTGCAGCTCTGAAATATGGCCAAACTGGTGGCAAGTGGCATCTTGGCAGCTGCCCGCTTGACTTTTCTCAGTTCATGGGCAGTTATTTTGCGCCTTGGTTTTTCCACATGCTTCTTGCGACCCTGTTGACTATTTTGAATGAAACGCTTGATTGTTCGATGATCACGCTTCAGAAGCTTTGTACATGATGGCCATTACCCACTCCAGTGCATGCTGGTCATTACCCACTGCCTTACCTGCTGGCTATTACCCACTCCAGTGCATGCTGGTTATTACCCACTGCCTTACCTGCTGGCCATTACCCACTCCAGTGCATGCTGGTCATTACCCACTGCCTTACCTGCTGGCCATTACCCACTCCTGTGAATGCTGGTCATTACCCACTGCTGTACGTGATGGCCATTACCCACTCCTTGGCTGAGGAATAGGGGAAGCTATACATCTGTGGGATTATGTCTCTCAAGAATAACAGCTCAGTAGTTTGTTCCATAGTGATTTAGCACCTGGAAGCACCCTCTTTTAGCCCAGTCATGCTTTTCAGAGAATACATTTTTATATATTAAACACCTCCAACTCATAAACCATGATAAAATAATGCTTGGCTAATTTGAAAGGCCTGTAAGTAAATGTTGCTATACTACAATTTGAAAACCTATATTCAAAATATGCATTAAAAGTTCCCCAATTAATTGCTGCAGGAGTTGATTGTGAGCCCTGGGCTTACTGCACTAATTTATTAGTGCACCCCACAACAACAAATACATTTTTAAATGCTATTCTTGATACATTGTACACATTCTTATAGGATTTATAACTTTCTTTTTGGTGTATAATATAAGTGAGATACAAGTCACATGCCATTGTTGCATTTCTATAAGAATAGACATTGAATGGTCATCCATTCATGTGACAAATCTTTTCGAACCCTGCTGATAGAGTTATGCTATACAATTGCTACAAACAAAAAAGAAATGTAGAATAGAATCATGTCCCTTTAAATTCTGATGATATCTATCAGTGTCTCTGAGTTTACCTAACCTGCTGTTATATACTTTAGCGCCTGGAGGGAAAAGACACAAGAGTAAGGGCACAAAATGGTAAAAGTAAAATAGGTAAGTACAGATAAGATTAGTGATATCTATTGCTGGAACTAATTGCCAGCTGTTCCGAAATCACTGATATCCACATGGATAGAGGGAGGCTGAAACTTATTATATGTTTCCTATGCATATTAGATTTGAAGCTGTCTGAATAAATGATCAATTTTGCAGTTACCAAAAAAAGAAAAGAAAACAGATTTTAAATTGTTAAATTATATAAACTGTATTTTTTCCTTTGGAGTATCATTTAGAAATATTATTAAAAAAAAATAACTTAAGGAACTAGTATTCTCCAAAACTCTAATAAACACATTTGTGAAATATTCAGTTTTACATACAACTTTATTTTAACAAAAGCAGTAGATATATTAAGAGCTATTTTTTAGAAACGATGTGCATATTTGGGGGTTTTGGTCCAGAGAGTCTGAAACGTACATTTGAGTTTTGTAGCTTCCTCTTGTTCAGAGGAACATGGCCTGGTATTTTAGGGCTGGATTGTCTTTTTGACAGGTTCAGTCTGATGTTCCACAGAATATTTATCCTCTGTGAAATGCATAATGAGCTAAAAGAGACTGCACTATGAGTAAAATTTGCTCTTTCAACAAGCAAGAACGTTTTATCAGCTCATTTTCATTGTAAGTTGCTTGCGTGTTAACTTTACATATTTAAGATTTAACATGAGAGAAGAAGGAAATGGGAGATTTTTTTTAAAAAAATCTCATTGAAGGAGATCAAGGGCGCGATCCGATATACTGCGTCGTTTTTGGCGCAAGCGAGGGAACCTGCGCCGCCTGTAGTTTCACCTCGCACATCGGGGTATTACATATACCCCGCCGGCAGTTGCTAAAGTGCCGTAAATCGGATAAACTAGCAATGTCCAGAAATGAGCGTAACTACAAATTTTTGGAGTCGCCAGTGACTTACGGCACTTTAGAAACTGCCTGCGCCTAAAAAAAGAACTAAAATATTAAATCTCCCGTAACTGTCTAACCTGGCTCCCAAAAATAGCCCGACACGTATACCCCTATATCCGCAATCCCCCCTCTCACTCCTAATAATAAATGTATTAACCCCTAGACCTACAACCCCCCACAACACAATAAGCCTAATTATTAACCCCTAAATCGCCATAGCCCATACAGCAATAAAACTATCCTAGTATTAACCCCTAAACCGCTGCTTCCAGAGCCCACCGCCAATTACATTATATGTATTAACACCTAAACCGCCGCTCCCGGACCACGCCACCATCTACATTTAATTTATTAACCCCTAATCTGACTCCCCTACACCGCCACCACCACCTACATTAAATATATTAACCTCTAATCTGACCCCCCTACACCGCCGCCACCTACATTAAATGTATTACCCCCTAAACCTAAGTCTAACCCTAACACCCCCCTAACTTAATTATTATTTAAATAAATCTAAATAATATTAATATTATTAACTAAATTATTCCTATTTAAAACTAAATACTTACCTATAAAATAAACCCTAAGATAGCTACAATATAATTAATAATTACATTGTAGCTATTTTAGGATTTATATTTATTTTACAGGCAACTTTGTATTTATTTTAACTAGGTACAATAGCTATTAAATAGTTAATAACTATTTAATAGCTACCTAGTTAAAATAATTACAAAATTACCTGTAAAATAATAGTTTATTTTATTTAATTGTATTTTGTATTTTATTTAACTATTTAATAGCTTTAGATTAGAGGTTAATATATTTAATGTAGGTGACATCGGTGTAGGGGGTCAGATTAGAGGTTAATATATTTAATGTAGGTGGCGGCGGAGTCCAGGAGCGGCGGTTTAGGGGTTAATACACTTTATTAGGGATTGTGGTTGACAGGTAGATAGACATTGCGCATGCGTTAGGTGTTTTTTTTTAGGGGTTTTTTTGGAAGGCATTTTAGGGAGTTACGGTGCTCCAATACTCAATGCCTGCTACGGGTGCATTTTATGGCGAGGTGAAATTGGAGTAAGATTTCTCCATTTTCGCCACGTAAGGCCTTGCGCTGGATATTGGATACCAAATTGCACGTGTTTTATATGTTAGTCTATGGGTAAAAAAACTACGTCCCATGGGTGAAATATACGTGCCGCATTTATATGAGGAGCTGTATATAGGATACCAAACCCGCGCAAAAACCGGCATCACCGGATTTTGCGGGCGACGCTGCATATCAGATGGGGCCCCAAAAGTTAAACTCTCATAGAATTCCCTCCCAATGAATCCTTTATGACAAATATACTGTACACATTGGAAGCAGGTTAAAAAGCAACCATTTTAGAATTGAAACACATTTTAAATGTATTCGACTTATTCTATACAATATAACCATACAAATACTAAAATATGTCTAAAAATATTCTAAAAAGATATAGAAATAAATAATGTCTGGTGAGTGCTGATACTAAAACTGTGTAACTGTGTATATAGCATAACAAATATTGGCTAGTTTATTATTAATTATATTCAAATAATGGCATTTTAATGGTAGAGTTAATGGTTTGTTTTATCTCATAGAGTATTTCTATAGAATGAATCTACCATATAATCTACACAAAAATTTAGAATTGATATTTTAAATGTTTTGCTTTGAATTCTATTTCAGTAAGTGCTTAAAATTAAAGGGACAGTCAGGTCAAAATAAAACGTTCATGATTCAGATAGGGCATGCAATTTTAAATAAATTTCCTTTTTACTTTTATCATCAAATTTGCTTTGTTCTCTTGGCATTCTTTGCTGAAAGTTAAACATAGGTAGGTTTATAAACTAATTTCTAAGCCATTGAACCCACCTGTTATCTCAATGCATTTGACAGTTTTTACAGCTAGACCGAGCTAGTTCATGTGTATCATATAAATAACATTGTGCTCACGTCTGTGGAGTTATTTATGAGTCATCACTGATTGGCTAAAATGCAAGCCTGTCAAAAGAACTGAGATAAGGGGGCATTATGTAGAGGCTACCAGGTAATTACAGAGGTAAAAATGTGTATTAATATAACAGTGTTGCTTATGCAAAACTGGGGAATGGGTAATAAAGGGATTATCTATCTTTTTAAACAATAAAAGTCTTTAAGTAGACTGTCCCTTTAAGTTTTAATGCAGGTTTAAAATAATCAAAAATCAGTTGTGACAGTTTAGTTCACATGCTGATTCTCATAGATTTTTCCTTTTTTAATATTTCTGGGAAACATAACATTCAAAACAATAATATTTGGCATTCAAAGGCTGATCCTCATAGTATTATATTGTATGCCTGCAAGAATCAACATTTAAAAGAACACATAACTTTCAATTGATAATTCACATTCAGATAGATTACGAGTTTTGCGTTATGTGTGAAAAAGCATCGTTATGCTTCATAACGCTGCTTTTTTCCTAACGCCGCAATTACAAGTCTTGTAGGTATAGGTATAACGCACACCTTTTTGGCCGTCATGCAACGTCAGTGCAACACTTTTAAAAAGTCCTTTTTCAATGGGACTCCCATAGCACCGGTATGCCTATACACCCTATACTGACAAGATCCGTAACGCCATCTAAAGTCAGTAGTTATGAGTTTTACGTTACAAATCTGTAACATAAAACTCATAACTAAACTGCTACAAAGTACACTAAACACCCATAAACTACCTATTAACCCCTAAACCGAGGCCCTCCCGCATCGCAAACACTAAAATAAAATGTTAACCCCTAATATGACGCTCCGGACATCGCAGCCACTAAAAAATATTATTAACCACTATTTAGCCGCTCGCCACTATAATAAACCTATTAACCCCTAAACTGCCGCCCTTCCGCATTGCAAACACTAAAATAAAATTATTAACCCCTAATCTGCCGTCCACCCACACCGCCGCTATAATAAACCTATTAACCACTTAACCGCAAGCCCCCCACAATGAAATATACTATAATAAATTATTAATCCCTAAACCTCTGACCTCCCACATCACTAACTCTACATAAATATATTAACCCCTAATCGTAACCCTAACGTAACCCTAATCCTAAATCTAACCCTAACCCTAACATAACCCTAAGCCTAACACCCCCTAACTTAAATATAATTAAAATAAATCTAAATAAACCTTACAATTATAAACTAAATAATTCCTATTAAAACTAAATACAAACTTACCTGGAGAAAAAAAACCTAAGCTAGCTACAATATAACTAATAGTTATATTGTAGCCATCTTAGGTTTTATTTTTATTTCACAGGTAAGTTTGTATTTATTTTAACTAGGTAGACTAGTTAGTAAATAGTTATTAGCTATTTGCTAACTACCTAGTTAAAATAAATACAAAGTTACCTGTAAAATAAAACCTAACCTGCCTTACACTAAAAACTTACATTACAATAAAATGAAATAAATTAAATTAATAAAATACAATTTAGTAAATTACAAAAAAATAAACACTAAATTACAAAAAATAAAAAACGAAATTATCAAAAATAAAAACGAATTACTCCTAATCTAATAGCCCTTTCAAAATAAAAAAGCCCCCCAAAATAACCCCCCCAGCCTACACTAAACTGCCAATGGCCCATAAAAGGGCCTTTTGCGGGGCATTGCCCAAAGAAATCAGCTCTTTTACCTGTAAAAAAATACAAACACCCCCCAATAGTTACGTTAGGGTTAGGTTTAGGGGTTAATAACTTTAGTATAGTGGCAGCGACATTGGGGGCAGCAGATTAGAGGTTAATAACTGTATGTAGGTGGCGGCGATATCGGGGGTGGCAGATTAGGGGTTAATAACTTTAATGTAGGTGGCGGCGATGTTAGGGGGAGCAGATTAGGGGTGTTTAGACTCGGGTTTATGTTAGGGTGTTAGGTTTAAACGTAACTTTTTCTTTCCCCATAGACATCAATGGGGCTGTATTATGGAGCTTTTGTTTCCGCGATCGCAGGTGTTAGGCTTTTTATTGCTGGCTCTCCCCACTGATGTCTATGGGGAAATCGTGCACGAGCACGTCAAAGCAGTGCTTGATTTCGGTGTGGTATGGAGCTCAACGCAACCATATCGCCCGCGCAAGCCTGCTTTTTTAAAACCTCGAATAGCAGTGCTATAGGGAGGTGAAATAATGGCGAAAATGTTGCGGTCGTTGATTTCCCTATAGCGCTCAAAACTCGTAATCTAGCTGATTGATTTGCAGTGAAATTTAGTTTGAACAAAAATAAAAGATAAAAAAGCAGTGGTCTAACATTTGATTCAAGGAAATTATTCTAAAAGTAAAAGTAACATTTAAATGTTGAGAACAAATTTTAAAATATTGTCAGAGATTTTTGGGCCCATAATAATCATTAAGAAAAATTGAAAGAAGTTCTTAATATCCCTATTATATTTAAATATATACACCTAGATTTAGAGTTTTGCTTTAGCCGTCAATACCAGCGTATAGGGCTTCTAATGCTTTTTTTTTACCGCCCGCCGGGATTTAGAGTTTACTTACCGACACTCAAAGATCTCCGAACGCACAAATCTCTACCGACAGCTCAGACCCAGGAGTTAACATCTACCGACAAAATAAACATCCACGAATCACAAAACAAATATTACACAAAGTACACTTACACTCATACAAACACTACACTATATTTATTTTTCAGATTTAATATTTTTTCATC
Source organism: Bombina bombina (assembly GCF_027579735.1). Lineage (NCBI taxonomy): Eukaryota > Metazoa > Chordata > Amphibia > Anura > Bombinatoridae > Bombina > Bombina bombina. Next base: position 887,956,457 of record NC_069501.1, on the reverse strand, counting down.
AAAATAGAAAGGATCAAAGTTGCGAGATCTCAGGTGTTAGAAAAAAAACAACACAAATCGATTTTGCCATTGACTTACATTGACAGACGGGAAAACACACTCATATAGCTTCATATAACTAATAATATTATCACAAACATACACTCATCGATGCATACAAACAATATACACCACATTACATACCCAAACAAGTTATTTATTACAAAATGAACACGATTTAGCTACTTTTTAACACAAGACCATGACGTCACTCACTTTACGCTCAAAACCAGTCTTGGATTTTATTTACACAAAAATTTTGAGCCTCCATTGACTTCTATGGGGAAGACGTGCTCGTGCACGCGACAGACAGATTTCCCTAACGCACGCAAAAAGCGTAGACAAAAAAACTCTAAATACCAGCGCTAGAATTCGGAAAAGAACTCATGCTTTTCTGCGTTAGACCCAGCTATGACAAATAGATCAAGAAATGCCTATTTCCCTATGGTGGAGTTATGGATTTTACTTATTGAATATTCACAACAGCATTAAATTGTTTGATACTTTTACATTACATCAACTACAAATCAACATCACTAGTAACAAACATTTTGAAAAAAATAGATCACATTTAAACGGACACAAAAATAATTAAAACATTTCAGGATTCACAAACAGTAGACAATGGGAAACACCTCTCATTTACCTTTATTATTGCATTTCATTTATTCAACTCATATGCTTGCAGCAAAAGCATATCTACATAGGCTTAACACATTATCAGTCATTGATGCACATACATTACTTTTATCATTCACTCATACATGTGCATTCAAATGATGGGGGAAAAACACATTACATTCTCTCTAGGAATCACAAAACAGAACATATGGATTTTACTGTACTTTTAACATCATGATTCGATCACAATAAACCATTAGGAATTACGTACAATAAGAACATCATTACACCAGATTACAGCTGTCACTTTATGGGAAGGAACAACAATACGAGACCGCTATATAGAAGTCAGCATATGTGGGACACAATCACAATATATACGTATATGTACATAACACGCATCACGCAACCACAAAGCACACATTTATATTTTATTCAGCACACAATAACAATGTAGTACAATACAACAACACAATGAGGATTTCAGAACTACATAGGCAGGTTAATAATATGATGACGTCATTAGAAAATTCAACCATTCACATTACAGATTTACGACTGTACTGCCCCTTTCAGAAATTTACCACTCAATACTACAATACAACATATACGTAAACAACAGTTTTGAACAGCATTATTAGGGCGATTTGAATGGGACAATTAATAAATATTGTCAGCTCGCAAATCACTTATATATATAATACTACAGATGACAGCTGGAAGTTCTTCAGTATTAGTGCGATTTTAATGGGACGCATACAATATTGACATCTCGCCAATCACTTATATATACAATACTACAGATGACAGCCGGAAGTTCTTCAGTATTAGTGCGATTTGAATGGGACGCATACAATATTGACATCTCGGCAATCACTTATATATACAATACTACAGATGACAGCCGGAAGTTCAGAATTATTATGCAGATTTTAAAGGGACGCATACAATATTGACATCTCGGCAATCACTTATATATACAATACTACAGATGACAGCCGGAAGTTCTTCAGTATTAGTGCGATTTTAATGGGACACATACAATATTGACATCTCGGCAATCACTTATATATACAATACTACAGATGGCAGACGGGAAGTTCTGAATTATTATTGCGATTTTAAAGGGACGCATACAATATTGACATCTCGGCAAACACTTATATATACAATACTACAGATGACAGCCGGAAGTTCTTCAGTATTAGTGCGATTTTAATGGGATGCATACAATATTGACATCTCGGCAATCACTTATATATACAATACTACAGATGGCAGACGGGAAGTTCTGAATTATTATTGCGATTTTAAAGGGACGCATACAATATTGACATCTCGGCAATCACTTATATATACAATACTACAGATGACAGCCGGAAGTTCTTCAGTATTAGTGCGATTTTGATGGGACGCATAAAATATTGACATCTCGGCAATCACTTATATATACAATACTACAGATGGCAGACGGGAAGTTCTGAATTATTATTGCGATTTTAAAGGGACGCATACAATATTGACATCTCGGCAATCACTTATATATACAATACTACACATGACAGCCGGAAGTTCTTCAGTATTAGTGCGATTTTAATGGGACGCATACAATATTGACATCTCGGCAATCACTTATATATACAATTCTACAGATGACAGCCGGAAGTTCTTCAGTATTAGTGCGATTTTAATGGGACGCATACAATATTGACATCTCGGCAATCACTTATATATACAATACTACAGATGGCAGACGGGAAGTTCTGAATTATTATTGCGATTTTAAAGGGACGCATACAATATTGACATCTCGGCAATCACATATATACAATACTACAGATGACAGCCGGAAGTTCTTCAGTATTAGTGCGATTTTAATGGGACGCATATAATATTGACATCTCGGCAATCACTTATATATACAATACTACAGATGACAGCCGGAAGTTCAGAATTATTATGCAGATTTTAATGGGACGCATACAATATTGACATCTCGCTAATCACTTATATATACAATACTACAGATGACAGCCGGAAGTTCAGAATTATTATGCAGATTTTAATGGGACGCATACAATATTGACATCTCGGCAATCACTTATATATACAATACTACAGATGGCAGATGTTACTTTATTGTTTACAAACAATATTGCAGCAACATTGATCGATCACATTCGATGCACATTATACACAACTATGCACTTTCATTCATGTTAGCCTGGACGTGTGCTTTTTACTATAAGATCGTGTTTAATAAATATTTATTACGCATATGATCAAACATTACAAACATGCACTGTATGTGTGATATTTTACACTTTCACATTGAGATTCATTGGGGGAAAACAACATTTCAGCAAACACCTAAAAAACGCCCACTTTGAAAGCATTCGCGCCGCTCACATACAAACAAGTAAATACAATTAGCAATCATTACAAACTCACTACCATTGGACTAATTGTACTATAAATCCCCCAAACAACATGGCCAAAGCATCCATGGTGATCAACATCATATCAATTCGCATACCCTGTTACTCCTTGCTCTGCTGTTTGGAAATATGGTTGATGATGATATGGTAGACGCTGCTGGTGCTGCTATTGGCGAACTAGCGGTTGATAGAATCAGGCAGCCTCGGCGGCTCAGACTGATACGAAGGGGTCGTCTGGTTCGAGGTCCTCGTGTCTACAGGGTGAGACCCACCTTGGAAAACATGAGCAACTTTGAGGTTTATGATAAGTATCGGCTCAATCGCGAACAGCTCATTGGCCTTTACGATCTTCTTAAACCTCATCTGGAGCCACGTATAAGAATAAGGACTGCTGTTCCCGGCATGAGTAAGATGCTAAGTTGTCTTTACGTCCTGGCCTCCGGAAGTTTTCAATCAGGAGAAATGTACATGCATGGCCTGGCTCAAGGTACATTCTCTGTGGTGTTTGATAAATTTCTGGACGCCATGGTACGTGTCAGTAAGCACTACATAGGATTCCCACAGAATGATGGTGATTGCAGGCGCCTGAAGCGGGAATTCTTTGCTATTGCTGAATTGTCCAATGTCTTGGGAGCCATTGATTGTACCCACATTGCGCTGCGTGCTCCAGTTGATGACTTGCCCTTCAGAAATCGCAAACATTTTCATAGCCTCAACGTGCCGTATGTTTGTGACGCACGGATGAGGATTATGCACGTGTGTGCGAATTTTGGAGGGGCTAGTCATGATGCCTGCATCCTCTCTCTGTCCACCCTGTGGCGGCAGTTTGAGGAAAGACAAATGCCCCCTGGGTATCTCGTTGGTGAGTATTTGTGCACAACATGGTTAATTAGTTAGACAATTGCCACTGTAGTCTTAAAATGTTAGCGTAATGTTCAGCTATAGGATGCAATTTAACAATTTATTTATATTTCCGCAAATGTCTACTTTTAGTTCAATGCAGATATGTAGCATGTCTTACCTTAAATGCTCAGATAGAGAATGCAATGTAACCATTTAGTTTGTATTTTACACAAGGTCTGGTTTATGCAAAATACGCATATGTAGCATGTCTTAGCTGAAATGGGAAGATAGCAGCAAATGCAATTTAACCATGTCATTGTCTCTTTCCGCTAATGTCTACTTTTAGTTCAATGCAGATATGTAGCATGTCTTACCTTAAATGCTCAGATAGAGAATGCAATGTAACCATTTAGTTTGCATTTTACACAAGGTCTGGTTTATGCAAAATACGCATATGTAGCATGTCTTAGCTGAAATGGGAAGATAGCAGCAAATGCAATTTAACCATGTCATTGTCTCTTTCCGCTAATGTCTACTTTTAGTTCAATGCAGATATGTAGCATGTCTTACCTTAAATGCTCAGATAGAGAATGCAATGTAACCATTTAGTTGGTATTTTACACAAGGTCTGGTTTAGGCAAAATACGCATATGTAGCATGTCTTAGCTGAAATGGGAAAATAGCAGCAAATGCAATTTAACCATGTCATTGTCTCTTTCCGCTAATGTCTACTTTTAGTTCAATGCAGATATCTAGCATGTCTTACCTTAAATGCTCAGATAGAGAATGCAATGTAACCATGTAGTTGGTATTTTACACAAGGTCTGGTTTAGGCAAAATACGCATATGTAGCATGTCTTAGCTGAAATGGGAAGATAGCAGCAAATGCAATTTAACCATGTCATTGTCTCTTTCCGCTAATGTCTACTTTTAGTTCAATGCAGATATGTAGCATGTCTTACCTTAAATGCTCAGATAGAGAATGCAATGTAACCATGTAGTTGGTATTTTACACAAGGTCTGGTTTAGGCAAAATACGCATATGTAGCATGTCTTAGCTGAAATGGGAAGATAGAGAATAATATTGAACTAGATTATTCTTTTAAAAAATAAACATTTGTTAGTGGATTATCGTGTACACAAACTTTTTTGGAATCGAAATACAATTTTGAGGATTCAGTTTGAATTATGTTCTGTTCATAATTTATAGGTGATTCTGGTTACATGAGCCGGCCTTGGCTTATTACTCCCTTACGTAGCCCTACTGATGTGGCTCAGGAGCGCTACAATAGGGCGCATAAGAGAACCAGGGCTGTGGTCGAAAGAATGTTTGGGCTCCTCAAAATGAGATTCCGGTGCCTTGACAGGTCGGGAGGAGCCCTCCAGTATAGCCCAAAGAAGGTGGCTAAGATCGTTATAGCCTGTAGTGTCCTGCATAATATTGCACAGCGGGCTGGGATGCTGCAGGCCGTCCAGGCGCCCCGAAACCTCCTCAGAGATGAGGAGCACGATCCAGTTCTAGAGGGGCCATTCCGGGATGAGGGGCTCAATGTCAGAGCAGACATCATCAACCGCCACTTTAGACGGTAAATAATAAAAGTTAGATTGGAGTATTGTCAATAGATGTGAACTCTAGGGAAATGACAAGTAGAGAATTGTGCAAACATGTTAGGATTGTTCATCAAATGCTAAAAATGTGTTTAATTTATTAATATAGGTGATGCTCTGGTCATTGGGTCCTGTATCGAGTCTTTGCCACCTGGTTTTTAAAGAGAACATCAGCTGGTAAGTATAAATGTATGGACTGTTGCTGGCATGAATTGTACACAAATACATCATATGGCATACATTTTCCAAACTAGTATTTAGTTTACACATTACTTAAAATGTAAATACTCAGAAAGGGATCCTCTAGCATAACTATCCTCTAGCATGACTATGGTTCAAAGTCACACATTAGAGGTTCGTTCTGCTCAATATGACTCATCTTCACACTTGATTGATAGAACATAACACAAGATGCTACACACGCTTATTAAGCTAGTGACAGAAATTGATTCAGAAATGGGGGGTGGGAGAGGGGTAAAGAACTGATTCACACACTTGTAGTAATTTTTATAAAACTTTTTCTTCCATTAGGGAGATGACTCCATCTAAAGACTGAAAGGGAAGAATTCGAAGACTGACAGTGAAGATTGCCCAGACTGACAGTGAAAAATACAAGATTGAAAGTGAAGAATACCAATGGGATCATGTCTGGCATTATCTTTCAAATCTGCTGACCTTGAAAACCATACAAAGACATGTTCACATGGTAAGTGCCAACTATTTGATGGAATAAGGCTGTGGAGGCATCCTATTGGAGACACTTAGATTATTTTTTAATTTTTTAGATGGTATTTCAGTCATCTATTTTTGAAATGATGAATAAGACACCTATTGAAGATCAACTGTTTTCTCCAGAATTGACTTTCAAAGGCCATGCATTATCCAGGTTGGTTTACCAATGCATGCTAGTTAAGAATCACAGGAAGAATGTAGAATATTTGTAGCTTACATACATTAGCCATATTTTGTTCATAATTAGATATTTATGTATCACAATCAGAGACTTAGATTATTTTTAAATTTTTAGATGGTATTTCAGTCATCTATTTTTGAAATGATGAATAAGACACCTATTGAAGATCAACTGTTTTCTCCAGAATTGACTTTCAAAGACCATGCATTATCCAGGTTGGTTTACCAATGCATGCTAGTTAACAATCACAGGAAGAATGTAAAATATTTTGAAAATATACATGTCCTATATTAGAATATTTGTAGCTTACATACATTACCCATACTTTGTTCATAATTAGATATTTATGTATCACAATCAGACAAAGGAAAACATATTATAGTTGATATAGAGGTATTTGAATGGACATTAAATATTACATTTATGTTCAGCATACATATATGTTTTTTTGATTATTTAAATGTGATATACATTATTATGTATAATTAGAAATGCTGATATTTAAATGTAATTTTGATTACACAATATGGTTTTTAATCAAAAAATTGAATTCATAAATATCTTGATAAAATGTTGCACAAAGTTAGAGCATAGACACAAGATGATTGTAAATGTATTTTATGAATATTTTACAACGTGTGTATTAACTTTGTAAAATATTTTTTATTTTTTACAGATTTTCATCTGATGACTTCCAGGATTATTTTTTTTTTTTTTGTTAAAAGAAAAATATTTTTTACCAAAAAATGGTAATAATCAACATTTTATTATTAAATACCCTCTTTTGAACAGATTATAATAAATATCCATATAATCTGTCAATAAAAACAATTTGACTCCCAGGACTGGTAGTTGTCTATTTGACAAGCACATGCATTAGATCAAATTAGGCATCATGTATAGCATTAATTTTAGAAAATCCACTGATTCAGAGAATATTAAAGTCAACTATCTTTTTTAAATTAATTGGGGAGTGAAATCCATCGATGCTTTTATTGTGTAATTTTTAGATGTTAATTTGTAAAAATATTTTCGGATATGTATTCAGAATTTGACATAACTTTCTTCTTTTCACTTTTAAGAAGGGAAAGTGGTTCACTTACATTAAAGTGTGTAATTTTTAGATGTTAATTTGTAAAAATATTTTCAGATATGTAGTCAGAATTTGACATAACTTTCTTCTTTTCACTTTTAAGAAGGGAAAGTGGTTCACTTACATTAAAGTGACAGTGTTGTTGAATGTAAAATTTCTTTTATAAGATCTTGTATCTTCCTTAGGTATCTAAAAACATTATTTTAATAAATTTATATTTTTAAAATTTAAAAATGGTAGGTCAGTTAACTTCATATTTTGCACAAGCTAGTTATTGGATGCCATGTTAATTGATTTTATGTTCTAGTGGAGTCATTTAAAGGGTCATTTAACTATAGTTTGTCAGCCGCTCTGGAATCAATCCGGGATGTAACCCAACTGCTAGCGTGAATTGAAAGCACACGCTAGCACACTGAGAAATATCCAGGACGTGACCCACTCAGGAAGCAGATTAGAAGATAACAAAAATGAATATTGTTCCAGAATGCAGGAAAGCCACAAAGGATAAAACGTCCCTTTAAGTAGTACAAAGAACAAAAAGGAAATGCTCTTACTTTGAAGCTTCTGAAAAAGGTCCTCTTTAGCAGGCTTGTAAAACAAAGGAAAAGTTCTCTTTTGCAGCTTGTAAAAGTATAATGTCCCTTAAAGCAGGTTTATAACAAACAGAAAGGCAAAGTTCTCTTTTGCAGCTTGTAAAAGTAAATGTCCCTTTTAAGCAGGTGTATAACAAACAGAAAGGCAAAGTTCTCTTTTGCAGCTTGTAAAAGTATAATGTCCCTTTAAGCAGGTTTATAACAAACAGAAAGGCAAAGTTCTCTTTTGCAGCTTGTAAAAGTAAATGTCCCTTTTAAGCAGGTGTATAACAAACAGAAAGGCAAAGTTCTCTTTTGCAGCTTGTAAAAGTAAATGTCCCTTTTAAGCAGGTGTATAACAAACAGAAAGGCAAAGTTCTCTTTTGCAGCTTGTAAAAGTAAAATGTCCCTTTAAGCAGGTCTTGTTTAACAAAGAATAGGTTTAAAGGTAAAGGCCAAAGCAAGGTCAGGCAGGCAGAAGTCGGCATCCAAATATCAGCAAAAGGTATAGGCAAAAGACAGGGTCAGGCAAGCAGAAGTCGGCATCCAAGTGTCAGCAAAAGGGTAATAGCTACAGGCAAGGTCAGGCAGGCAGAAGTCAATGTCCAAATATCAGCAAGTAGGGATTAGGCAAGAGGCTTGGTCAGGCAGGCAGAAGTCGGTACACAGAAGAATAAAACTGATATGGTACTCACAATCCAGGGAAACAAACAAACGGGCCCAGATTCAGATCTCCCGCCGAGATTTAAAGGGCAGGAGCGTAACCGTCATCAGAGGGGTGTGAGAGAAAGCGTCATGTTGCTAAGCAACATGACGTCAGAGACACAGAGGAGTTCCGGGAGCCGCGGCGACACGGCGATGAACGGAAGCGCTCATGACAGCACCCCCTCCTCAAGGGCCCCTCCGGGGGACAGGACCAGGTCTATCAGGATGAGTCTTGTGGAAGGTCTTGACCAATATTGGAGCATTTACTTGATGAGCAGGTTCCCAAGAACGTTCCGTGACTGGATAACCCTTCCAATGAATGAGATAATACAATTTCTTGCCCCGCAATTTGGAATCTAGAATATGGCTGATCTCAAACTCAGGATGTCCATGCACCAATAACGGTGGAGGTTTAGAAAAAGGCTTAGAATACCTGTTAATCATCACAGGTTTTAAAAGAGAAACATGGAATACCGGATGGACTTTGAGAGACTTGGGTAAAGCTACCCGATAAGCAGTGGAACATACCTGACCCAGTATTCGGAAAGGACCCACATATCGTGGTCCCAATTTGTTAGAAGGTTGTTTCAGGCGAAGAAATCGAGAGGAAATCCAAACTTTATCACCAGGGCGATATTTGGGAGCCTTTTTCCGTCGAAGATCCGAAAAGAACTTGTAACGTCTAGAAGTTACAGAAAGAATACGATGTATCTTCTGCCAATGTCGAGTTAATCTTCGGGCTGTAAGATCAGAAGCAGGATTCACTGTGGAGGAAGTATGCAAAGGGAACGTCCTAGGCTGATATCCGTAAGCTGCATGAAAAGGAGAAGTCTGAAGGGAGGAATTGTACCGGGCATTATGGGCCAATTCAGCCAAAGGAAGGTAAGAAGTCCAGTTAGAATGATAATGATCCACATAATGTCTAAGATATGTTTCAAGACACTGGTTTACTCTTTCAGTCTGACCATTCGATTGTGGGTGGTGAGAAGTAGAGAGAGATATAGTAGTACCAAAATGTTTACAAAGTGACCTCCAAAATCGAGAAACGAATTGTACCCCTCTATCTGAAACAATATCAAGAGGAAATCCATGGATTCTTACAATATGTAGAATAAAAAGTTCAGAGAGTCTTTTGGCAGATGGTAATCCTGGCAAGGGTACAAAATGAGCCGTCTTAGTGAACCTGTCGACCACCACCCAGATAGTATTGTTCCCAGTGGACAAGGGAAGATCGGTAATAAAGTCCATGGATACATGAGTCCAAGGCTGGTGAGGTATAGGCAATGGTTGGAGTAATCCTGAAGGAAGTTGGCGTGGAGTTTTGTTCATGGCACATTGTGTGCATACTGAGACGTAATCCTTCACATCTTGAGAGAGTGTAGGCCACCAGACATGTTGTTTGAGGTTTCGAGTGGTAATACTGATGCCAGGATGTCCAGAAAGGGGACTATCATGAGCCCAAAATAAAATCTTGGAACGAAGGCGTTCAGGAACAAAGAGTAAACCATTGGGAGGTTTACAGGACAAAGGAAGACGCTCTTGAGCGGACTGTAATTCTTGTAACCAAGAAGTTGTTAACTGGGCAATGACTTCATGAGGTTGGAGAATGGTACCAGACTCAGGAACTGGGGTATCTTGAAATTGTCTGGAAAGTGCGTCTGCTTTAATATTTTTTGAACCAGGTATGTAAGACAAATTATAGTGAAACCGAGAGAAGAATAAGGACCAGCGTGCTTGCCTGGAATTTAGTCGTTTGGCTGTTTGGAGATACAGAAGGTTCTTATGATCAGTAAGTATAGTAAATGGCAAAGAAGTACCTTCCAGCCAATGTCTCCATTCATCCAATGCCATCTTGATGGCAAGCAACTCTTTATTCCCTACGTCATAGTTAAATTCGGAAGGAGTGAATTTTTTAGAGAAAAAAGCAACAGGATGAATCCTTCCAGTCTCTGGTATTCGTTGAGACAGAACCGCTCCAGCAGCAACAGAGGAAGCATCCACCTCCAGAATAAATTGAAACTCAGGATTTGGATGACGAAGGATAGGAGCTGAGGAAAAAGCTTCTTTGAGAGATTCAAAAGCTTCTATAGCCTCAGACGGCCATACTTTACAGTTTTGTCCTTTTCTTGTGAGAGAAGTAAGAGGAGAAGTAATAGTAGCAAAATTCTTGATGAACTTTCTGTAATAATTGGCGAAGCCTAGGAAACGTTGTAAAGCCTTCAAAGAATCAGGTCTAGGCCAATCCAAAATGGCAGAAAGTTTAGTAGGGTCCATTTCGAATCCAGATGCCGATATTACATAACCCAGAAAGGGTATGATTTTTTGATGGAAAGAACATTTCTCCAGTTTAGCAAACAGATGGAATTCTCTTAGACGTTGAAGTACTTTCTTGACGTGGTGCACATGATCTTGGTGGTTCTGAGAAAAAATTAAGATGTCGTCCAGGTATATGATAACAAAAATATTCAAAAAATCACGAAAGATCTCATTTACAAAATGCTGGAAAACCGCCGGAGCATTGCATAGCCCAAAGGGCATGACCAAATATTCATAATGCCCAAATCGAGTGTTAAAGGCAGTCTTCCACTCATCTCCTTTGCGTATACGGATCAAGTTGTATGCACCACGTAGGTCGAGTTTGGTGAAAATGGTGGCTCCCTGAAGATAAGTAAAAAGTTCAGGAATAAGGGGCAGAGGATAACTGTTCTTGATGGTAATCTGATTCAATCCACGATAATCAATACAGGGTCTTAATCCGCCATCCTTTTTTCCCACAAAAAAGAAACCAGCCCCTACAGGGGAAGAGGAGGGTCGAATAAATCCTCTAGCCAGATTGTCTTTTATATATTCTTCCAGAGCCATGTTTTCTGGTTTAGAAAGTGGATATGTTTTGCCTCGAGGATAGGCAGCCCCAGGAAGGAGGTCAATGGGACAATCAAAAGGGCGATGAGGAGGAAGACGTTCCGCTTCTTTTTTGGAGAAGACATCCACAAAGTCATGGTAATGCATAGGTAAGGATTCCGGAGTTTCAACTGTGAGAGCAATAGTGAGTGGTAACTTAGTAATCTCTTGAAGACATTTAGTCTGGCATGTAGATCCCCAGGAAGTGAGTTCACCGAAAGTCCAAGAAAAAATGGGATTGTGAATCTGGAGCCAGGGTAATCCCAAGATAATGGGAAATTGCGGAGTGGGAATGACATCGAAACAAATTGTCTCAGAATGAAGTATTCCTACGGTGAGGATTAAGGGTTGAGTAGAAAACTGAATGTATCCAGAACCCAAAGGATCTCCACTGACCGTAGAGACTGAAATGGAATACTCCTTCTTTAGTAAGGGTATAGAATGAGTAGAAACAAATGTAGAGTCAATGAACACACCTCCAGCACCAGAATCAATTAGGGCTTGGGTATAGATCTTCTTTTGTCCAATTAGAAGAGTTACTGGAACAAAGAGTTTCTTGTATAGGGAATGACCACTATTTTGGCTTAACTCAGTTCCCTGGACTAGAGTTAAGCCCTGGCTTTTACTGGCCTAGTAGGACAATCCCTTAATAAATGTCCTTTAAGGCCACAGTACAGACATAAGCCAAGAGTCCGTCTTCTTAAGCGTTCAGTCTCAGTTAATTTTATACTTCCTACTTCCATGGGTTCAGCCTGATCAGTAGTAGGAGAGGCTGGAGTGACTGGACTAGAAAAACGAGGAGCTAAACGAAAAGGAGTTCGAGTGGCAGTCCTCTGTGTTCTATCCTTTTCTTGTTGGCGTTCACGAAACCTGGCGTCGAGACAGATACAGAGATTTATTAAGGCTTCTAAGGACTCTGGAAGTTCACGATACACCAATTCATCCTTGAGACGCTCAGAAAGTCCTTTACGGAAAGCGGCTCTGAGTGCTCCCTGATTCCAAGTGGTTTCAGAGGCAAGGGTGCGGAACTCAATTGCATATTGAGAGACTGGTTGATTTCCTTGACGTAAATCCAGGAGAGTTGCTTCAGCAGCGGATGACCTTCCAGGTTTATCGAATACGTTTGAGAATGTAGATAGAAATGTATCAACATCCAACAGTATAGGATCATTCTTTTCTAGCAAAGGTGACACCCAAGCCAAGGCTTTTCCTTTCATTAAGGAAATAAGAAACGTGATTCTAGAAGAGGCAGTAGCAAAGAGAGTAGGGCTATTTCGGAAATGAAGACGGCATTGATTCAAAAAGCCTCTACATTCTTCAGGATTCCCATCATATTTATCCGGAAGAGGAATCCTGGGACTTAGTTGTACCTGAGACTGATTGTTAGGAATCGGAGGAGGTAATGCCTCAATCGGATTTGGATTGGGATTAGGATTGGGAGGTGCGGTAGCAACCAAATTTTGTAATAGAGCAGTAATTTGATCAAGTTTAGTGTCCAGAGACTGCAAGTGAGTGGCATGAGAACCCAAGAGCTGTCCCTGGTGAGCCACGGCCATAGATAATTCAGTGGGGTCCATTTTTATGGCCCGTTTGTAATGTCAGCCGCTCTGGAATCAATCCGGGATGTAACCCAACTGCTAGCGTGAATTGAAAGCACACGCTAGCACACTGAGAAATATCCAGGACGTGACCCACTCAGGAAGCAGATTAGAAGATAACAAAAATGAATATTGTTCCAGAATGCAGGAAAGCCACAAAGGATAAAACGTCCCTTTAAGTAGTACAAAGAACAAAAAGGAAATGCTCTTACTTTGAAGCTTCTGAAAAAGGTCCTCTTTAGCAGGCTTGTAAAACAAAGGAAAAGTTCTCTTTTGCAGCTTGTAAAAGTATAATGTCCCTTAAAGCAGGTTTATAACAAACAGAAAGGCAAAGTTCTCTTTTGCAGCTTGTAAAAGTAAATGTCCCTTTTAAGCAGGTGTATAACAAACAGAAAGGCAAAGTTCTCTTTTGCAGCTTGTAAAAGTATAATGTCCCTTTAAGCAGGTTTATAACAAACAGAAAGGCAAAGTTCTCTTTTGCAGCTTGTAAAAGTAAATGTCCCTTTTAAGCAGGTGTATAACAAACAGAAAGGCAAAGTTCTCTTTTGCAGCTTGTAAAAGTAAATGTCCCTTTTAAGCAGGTGTATAACAAACAGAAAGGCAAAGTTCTCTTTTGCAGCTTGTAAAAGTAAAATGTCCCTTTAAGCAGGTCTTGTTTAACAAAGAATAGGTTTAAAGGTAAAGGCCAAAGCAAGGTCAGGCAGGCAGAAGTCGGCATCCAAATATCAGCAAAAGGTATAGGCAAAAGACAGGGTCAGGCAAGCAGAAGTCGGCATCCAAGTGTCAGCAAAAGGGTAATAGCTACAGGCAAGGTCAGGCAGGCAGAAGTCAATGTCCAAATATCAGCAAGTAGGGATTAGGCAAGAGGCTTGGTCAGGCAGGCAGAAGTCGGTACACAGAAGAATAAAACTGATATGGTACTCACAATCCAGGGAAACAAACAAACGGGCCCAGATTCAGATCTCCCGCCGAGATTTAAAGGGCAGGAGCGTAACCGTCATCAGAGGGGTGTGAGAGAAAGCGTCATGTTGCTAAGCAACATGACGTCAGAGACACAGAGGAGTTCCGGGAGCCGCGGCGACACGGCGATGAACGGAAGCGCTCATGACATAGTTATTAATATTATGTAATTTTTAAAATCTTACCTCTTGGGTTAGACATCACATATCTATATATAATTTTCATTCCCCTTTAGTTTATTTCGACAATGTTAAATCAACATTCTGAATGTTTTGGTCCTTAAAGGGACATTCACAAAATATATTGTGTATTGAATTTTAAACAATCAAAAATACATTTTTACATCTTTCTAATGTACTATTGAATTACATTCAGTCTTTAAATATACTTAGAAAAAGATACATCAATGCACATATCTTAGACAATTACATAAGGCATCTATGTGCAACCAACAATCAGCATCAAAATAGCCTATGTAGATATGTATTTAATCCAAGAATATATATAATTAAAATCTAATGATCGAATAACAAAACATATTAAGTTGTTCAAATATTATAATCTTCTCCAAAATGCATAAATAACATATAGCTTAATGTCCCTCTAAGCTGAAGACTGCGAAATACATCCATTACAATATATATTTCATTCAGTGTGTAAAACAATCCAGAAGTTAATCTAAATATGCTTTACTCATATGTTATACTAATTTTGCCAAAGGAAGGTGCCTAGGTTTATGATATTTCAAGCATTATTGCGAAATGTCTCCTTAAAGGGACATGAACTCAAAATATACTTAAAGGGAGACTGTTAAAAAATGTATTATTTATACATTCTGAACGAGTATTCAATTTTATCAATTGACTCATATTATCAATGTTCCTTGTGATGTTGCTATCATTACTTGAAAAATAAGGCATTAAATTGATAATTTATTTGCTTCAGTACTCTGGACAGAACTTTTTTTTTGGGTGGATTAATTTATCCAACAATCATCAAGAACAACCCAGGTTTTTCGCCAAAAATTGTCCGTAATATAAAATATAATTTTTGATTTGCCAAGAAAGATAACAAGATAATTATTAACATTTGAGAATCGGATTAAATTATAAAGTTGCTTAACATTTCATGCTCAATCTGAATCACGAAGGCTAAATTTTTTTGGACAGTGTCTCTTTAAGAGATTTAAAGAGTGTATTTACTTCTCTTCTCTTATTATCTTGACATACTTTGCTTGAAAAACATATTGAGATAGGCTCAGTAGATGAAGATTGGTGGATGCACAGAGATGCCTTATGTGACTGACTCAACCATATGCATTTAAATTTCTTCTGTTGAGGATATCTAAATACAAAGATAAATTGAGTTACATTTTAAAGTCTAAACATATTTGATCTCTACAGATCATTTGATACAATTGTTTGGTTGTAATGTCTATTTAAAAATAAAGACGCCATTGCACAATAACATATATGAGCAGTTCAGACAAATACAAGCTCGAGGTTTATTTACTAATAACAAACAAACATGTAGTTTAACATTTATTAACAGATTATCCAAGTTACAGACATTATAACCAGAAATTGAACATTCAGAAATGTTGCATGGGAAACGTATCTTGAAACACCAGATTTGCATCTTTAAACATTAGAGTCTAATGTCACGCAATAGCACACAATCAATGTGCATTATAAATACATTTAATAGAGCAATGTCAATACTTCACAATAAGTCACGAAATTGATTTTATGAACAATAAAGACATACAATATTAAATGTGCATTAATCCAACGTATTTGTATTAAAGAAACAGACCGTTATTAAACCGAGAAATGTCTACAACATTTAATAATGTGACAGTATTAGGTGACATTATATGGTGAATTTAAACATTAATATTTAACGGATCACGTATATTACATCTGCGTCACCCATATCCACATGACAGGCCCATGAGTTACAAATAAGTCTACATGAAAAATGAAGTAACAGCACCACCAGGAGGTATGTGTATGGAAGTTGCTAAGATATGAAACATTAAGGAACGGCCAATCAGAGTTCATCACACAAACACAACTTGAGTCAGGATGGTTTCACAGACATTCTAACAATATTTCAAAATTTTATCCAATCAGATGTACAGATAACTTGTCCCATGGTGCATCTCATGTTTACTTCACCATATAAAAGTCCATTACACGTTGCCATCTTTGTCAGTTCTCTAATGCCTGCTGGCAATTTATATATTTGTTATATATTATATATACCTATACAACGCGGCAGGCATGAAACCTCCCAGGTTTACCAAGCAGGAGAGCGCTGCACTGGTCCACGCCGTCCAGGACTTTTATCCCCAGCTGTTTGGGAGCAAGAGGAGGTTGACAGATGCACCTGTTAAGAAGGCCCTCTGGGAGTCTATCACCAATGCGGTTCAATTGGTGTGTGGCGTCCAGAGGAGCCAGGATCAGATCATGCGGAGATTCGGAGATATGAGGTTGCGCTTGACCAAAAAAGTTGACCTCATAATGGAGTGGGTACAAGCCCGTAAAAGAGGGGGCAAAAGAAAGGCCCCACGGAAACTCTACCTACTCCCTTATGAGGTGACTTTATGCGAGCTCCTCAGTCTCCGGGTCCCCAAAAGATTTTGATCCTCTCCATCCTCTGCCTCCTCTTCTTCCCTCCCAGCTGCTGGATCTGAAAGTCCTGACCCGGGGGCCAGGGCAGCTGCTTCTCCGTCCGGTGGCCTGGGAGGAGCGGAAAGAGAATCTGAACCAGGTAACTATCCAACTTCATATAATATATTAATATTTGATTAGATTTTTAAGAAATGTGTATACAGTCAGATACTAAACCTATATAGATCTCACAACATACGCTACATATGATGTTTAGATATCTGATTTTAGATTAGTGACACATGAAATAGGAATGATGTTTCTTGCGCTCTACAGAATATGCGTCAAAGAGCGAAAATGGAATTGCGCATACACGTGAACATGTGTTTGCTGTAAGTGGCATCGCTTTACACATGTTGGTCAAAATGAAATGTGAATTATTATATATGTGAAGAATACAGTATTCTTATTTTCAATATTATACATAATAAAAAAAAGACTAGCAGAATCAAAATAAATAATAAAATATGTCCATCAATTGATGAGAATGAAATAACACAAAAAATTAATTAAAGCTACAGTAAACAACACAACTGATTGAAAATAAGAGTACAGGATATATTTATGATGAATTTAATTGAGGAAACAATTAACTCATGGGACTACCAAAAGATTAATAGTTTTTAATTGATTTGGTAATAATGTAAAGATTTTAAACATGGCATGATTTGTATTAATGATATCCAATCCTCATTTAATATATTACAGATCGTGATGTTGGTGCTGGAACCTCAAGCCAGGGCTTGTCACAGTATGGTATGTTTCATTTTAATTGACATTTGTCTTAGAAACATGGACAGAACATTACATACAAAATCCACATTGTTCAATATTTATATGTATCCGCAAAATGGATTTGTAAAATATTTACAAATAAGAATAAAAAACAAACAAACATAGGATTACATTGTAATAATAATCTGAATTTTTTACGAATTTATTCTTGATATCTTCATTTTAATGTAAGATTCTTTGAATGTCCAATTTATATTCTTCCCCTGTGTATTGCTTAATCTTATTTGGATACATTTTGACAAAATTCACACACTTTTGCATATGTTTAGATTTTAAAAATATAAATTCAATTTTTGAAATTGATCACGTCATTTAAGGGACATGCCAACTAAATTTTACATTGAATGATTTTGAAACGTGATTTTATTGTTTTGTATAAACATTTTATTAGCTAAATTGGTTCAGTCTATTGTTTTAGTTCTTCTAAAAACATATTGATTTTGGTTTAGGTTAAACAATGCATTACTGGTATTATCCGGCTGTTTTTTTATGCATAAATTGGCCTTTTTTCAAAAATTAAAATCATGTGTTCAGATAACAGTAGTATATAGTTTCAAAAAGTATACAATTACACATTTTGAGCTTCATGTCCCTTTAAGAGAGGATAATTAAATAATTTTTAGGATATCCTTAACTAACATATTAGATTGTAATTGCATGCTCCATCCCATTCATTACATCAACATATGGAGTAGAGAATTCATTAACAGCAACATTGTCAAATCAATATATTTTTATATTAAAGGGACACTGAGCTAAAATTATTACTGTTGTCATTCAGATAGAGCATGCAATATTAATCAACATTTAAATATAATACTATAATCATATTTTAAATATTCTATTGATAAATGTACGTTTATCTGCAGCTCCATTTTGGTTGACCAACCTGGGTTTTTATTGATGATTGGTGGATACCTTCAACAAACAATATTTATTGAATCCAATATTGCTTATCTGCCTTTAAGATTAAAATGTTGCAACATTAAAATTATAATAGGAGTCAATGTTAAATAATTTGGAACAGTTTGAACAGTGAAATCACTGATTGAAATAAATCATGTCAGTGTCCCTTTGATAAACAATAGATTCATTAATCCTTACATTCTTTGGATTAAACAATATTGATATATAATTCACATATTCACTGTTTGAGTTACTTTCTAGATATAAGCATACTCTAACAGCACCATGATTACATATTTGTACAAATCAATTTGGTTTGGTATTGTGATCAATATGTGTTGTGTCCTAAACAAGATTACTGTACATTGCACAAATGGCTCGATGTGCCACATGTCTTTGTTTATATTTGTCAACAGCTGTTATTCAAAATGTGGTTTGTGTGTATTCTTTTAAGAACATTGATCAATGGGTATATTTAGATATGCAATAGCATCGTATGAGATGAGTTTGATGTCTAATATAGTCAGAAATTAAACATATGTTAAATACATCATTTTTTACAGAATACCCTTGATTCAATCAAGCATTTTTTATTCTAATGACTGCTCTATTCTTCACATTTTCAAGTTGATTATTCTTATAAATCGATACAGATGTGATTTAGTGCTATCCCAAATGTGTTCACTAATATATATCTATATCATTCATAGAGAGAGTTGTTGTGGGGAGCCCAGAGGGATCCAGCACCGACACAGAGCTGCCTTTGCAGTCTTCTGGTAAGTCCATTGACTCATTTATATGTCATTGAAGGTGTATTGGTAATCAATGAGCATGATTCTGATGAAGCATAACATTTGAAACAAACATATAATTTACTCCTCTGATTATATATCAATTTTATTTTAATATTGAAAGATTAAGAATTACAATTTTCTTAGTCTACACCTTTGTTATTCAGAAGATGTATAGCATATGTTTGTTTCCATGTTCAATTTTGACAACAATCATCAAGTGATACACACATGAGAAATCTTAAATGTTCAATGTACTATGCTTTTATGATTTTTAAATTAATACAAACAATAAATCGAAAATCTGAATCATTGAGAATAACAAATCTAATGTCATTTGTATGCTCCATCAAAATGATGTAAATCATAACTTTCGGTGTGTATATCTTTAATGCAACATTGATGTGTGTCTTTGAGCAACAGTAACATATGTTATAATATCTGATCTTAACGTGTACACAACATGTTATGTTTTACAGAGATTGATTTAACATGTGGGGCGGAGGAGGAAGAGGCTCCCTTGAAGTCTGATGGTATGTGAAATATACCTAACATGTATCCAACATGTTTCTTTATTGGAAATCATTTTATTGAAGACATTCAAAGTCTACAGCTTTTGCACTTTAAAAAGGAATATTATTTGTCTGTTCAAATACACTACTGCCCCCTTTCTATATCAGGCAGCATGAAAATATGCTTGGATTTTTTTTTGGATTTCTAATTCATGCCATCATGATGTCACATGCATATTCCAGGCCAAACCACAATAATAATTTTATAATTGTACAGACAGTCATTGCTATTCATCTGAGTGCCTATATGCATACCATATCCTCATGTCATCATTGTTTAGAAATTCAAACACACTTCTAAGTATATTGCAAACATAATCAAGTTGAAATGCGTTGATTTGATTTCATGATGTATGAGATGTTAATATATTTTTATTATTTATTTCAGATGGATCCTTCTCTTCTGGTCATCAGTTTTCTGCCCCTGCCCAATCCCCTGCCCAGTCCCCTGCCCCTCCACAGACCACAGACCCTCCCGGCCCTTCCCATTTTCCTATCCTGTCCCTCCCAAAAAATGCCCCTTCGTCCCCCTTCGCCGCTCTCCCCGTCTTTTGGCCCGTACAGCTACCCCAGCTGCCCAGCCCCCAACTCACCACTCCCTAGCTGTACGGGCTACCCCAGAGCAGCAGCCCATCCCTCCCCAACCCAATCCCATCCCTCCCCAACCCAATCCCATCCCTCCCCCCTGTCTCAACCTTCATTGTCCTGGGTGTCGGATTGTCCTTCCCAGGCACAGCTGTAAGTATCATTCAAAATCAACATTATAAGATACTTAAAGGTACACTGAAGGCAAATTGTTTCTATTGTGATTCAAATAGAGCATGCAATGTTAATCAAATTTATAATTTACTACTCTTATCAATTATTCTTCATTCTCGTTCTATCTTTATTGAAACAAAGAAATGCCTCTAATTATTTTTAAATAAAACGAAATCTGGACATCATTTCTTTATTGTTGGATGAATGTATCCATCAATCAGCAGGGACAACCAAAGTTGATAACCAAAAATGGCCTGCCCTATAAACTTACATTCTTGCATTTAAAATATAGCTATAGAATTCTAACATTTAAAGAATAGGAGTAAATTAATAAAAAAAAATTAATGTCATGCTCTATCTGAATCAGTAAATAAAATATTTTGGTTTAGTGTCCCTTTAATTTGATATCACTACATATACCAATCACCACTACTTGGATCCAACAATTTATGTACAAATGTTCATACATTATCTCTTGTATAACCCAGTGGGAATGTAATTTCTTCTGGTTGCTATGTTTACACAGCTTGTCCTCAACGCCAAAATGTTTAAGGATAGGTGTGCCTACCACAGTATAACTAAAATATTTAAATTGCTAATGTAAGTACAATGTAAATCCTTTTACAAGATTTTAGACACTCAAGCTGTAAAAGTGGATCATCAAAAACCAATTAAAGGGGACAACATGTTGGAGTAAACTGTCCCTTTAATGGTTTAGGTCTGTCTGAATAACATATTTCATGTGTAAATAATCAATTTCAACAAATTAATTTAAAGAATGATTTGTCTTTATGATGACAATGTATCTTTGCTTATTTTTTGTTCTGTTGTGTAATTATCATTAATATTTTATTTATTCTTTATTTTAGGCTGTGACTCAACATGGCTCACGCTAGAAGGTCTAGCCCGCGTAGAGCAGGCCGTGTTGAGGAACGCAGCTGTCCTGAGAGGGATGAACGACACCCTGCAGGCCCAGCTACAGGTTCAGCATTTGACTCTGCGTCAGATGATGCGGTTCAATTCAATGCTTGAATCTGTAGCTGGACAGGCACAGGACGATGAAGGGGATGACCAGTAAGTGGAGGATCTGGAGATGCTCCAAGGGCGCAGATAAGAATCCTCCGTCCACATGTTGATTTTGTTTTTTATGGTTGCCATTTGGCCTTTTTGTTATTATTGTTGTGCCTGTTGCACTCTTTTACCTTGTCATATGGCTCCAATGGGGCTATGCTGGCCCTTGGCAACTCTCTTCATGGACTGTGATGCACTCTGTTACCTTGTCATATGGCTCCAATTTTCAGGATCTTTAAAAGATTATTTATAAATGTTGTTGGTGTTTTCTGACATACTAATAAAAGACATGTCATTCCACGATTCTTTGTCCTCTTTATTCATGTCATTGATTGAAATCTCTAGTTTATCTGGTTAATCCTTAAAGGGACCTTAGCAAAAATAATGGTGTTTCCTGAATCATATATGTAATACAATTGTAAATGACTTTAAGATTAACATCTCCAATTTAATTTTATTATTTGTCTTTATATATTTTTCGTAAAGCTTTATCATTGCATGATTATGATTAGCATAGTAATTCTTTTATATATGTATATATAGATTGTTATTTTTGTATATATATGTATATTGCAAATTTCACATACATGTGGTGAATTGTTGCACCTTTAACAAATGATCCAAGGATTGATACAATGATATAATCCCTGTAAAGTGTTCATTTTATTGAAATAGTATTCTCTCTGTGTATCCTCTTTTTAAAAAAAATTCATGTCCCTTTAAGTGATGATGACCACAATTGTTAATGAATGGATTTCCATTTCTAAAGCGTTTTTGTCCTTTTTGCATGAACAAGGACATATAATCTTATTAATAAACAATCTTATTGTAATGTTGACAGCACATGTATTTCAATTTCAATTCTATCTTATTGTAGTAGTGTAACCAAATCAATATCTGTGTGTAATGCGCATATTTTAGATGAGGAATATGTTTTTCTAAATATTTGTAAAAAATACTTCTCCTCCCATATATGGCTAGAGGTAGGCTGACCATATTTCAACTTGAATAAATGACACGTTTGATCAATACATGTGTCATTAATGTTATTCCAAAACAATCTAAACATATCTTAAAACATCAATGGCATATGTATTTCTCATGTGTATCTTTTAAATGTTAAAAATATACACCATAGCTATAGTTAAAGGGACAGTCAAGTCCGAAAAGATGATTCATGATTTAAATAGGGCATGCGAGTTTAACCAACTTCCTAATTAGCTTTTATTCAACATTTAGCTTTGTTCTCTTGTTATAGTTATTTGAAAGGTAAACAGAGGAGGTTCATATGCTAAGTTCTTCGACCTTGAAGACTGCCTCTAATGATTTAAAAATATTGACTACTATAAGGCATTAGTTCACATGTTTCATATAGATAACATTGAGATCATGCAAATAAAGTGACCTAGGAGTGAGCATTGATTGGCTAAACTGCATGTCTGTCAAAAGAACCTAAATAATGGGGCAGTCATCAGAAGCTTAGATACAAGATAATAACATAAGTAAAATGTATATTAATATATAACTGTGTTTGTTGTTCAAAAATGAGTAATGTGTAATAAAGGGATTAGCTATATTTTTTAAAATTCAATTTCTGGGGTTGACTGTCCCTTTAACATATAATATCTAACACATCCCTATTTTACTAATGCATCTCCTAGCATTAATTTTATTTTAAAGGGACAGGAAACACAAAAATCCAAATATTTACATTTATTGTATATTTCAAATTGCAATGTCGTACATAATCGTGTAACCAATATTGATTTAATTTGTACTTAAAACATGCTGCTTGCTAAATAGTTTAGTTATAAATCCTCTGCTTCTAATGAAATATCTCCTTATTTTCGATAATGTATTATATTTTATAGATCACAGTATTTCGTTATCTATCATGACATTCCTAGATAGCAATATAGACACATACTAGTTACTAAAATATAAATACGTTTCTTATTAATATGCCAAGCTATCAACTGAGTCCTTGTATTGGCTGCGGTTTTTCAGCGATCTCGGATGTGCCATGTTGCTTAAGACGTCACCTGCCAGGCTGTCCAATGATTGCAAAGGTGTAAAAAACGTCTGATTGTATTTCGTAGTCCCGCAATATTTGTTTGTGCACGTTACACACGTTTGTGAATGAGAAGACAACTTTAAAACCATGGCGAATATGGATTGTGTGCATCATGTTACATTGTTGACCCATAGCTGATAAAGACCACCACATTCTCTTTTGCTGGATGTCTGGTTGAATAAATGAATGAAAGCAAAATGTTTTCATGCATAAGATATTTCGAGGGCAAGTGCAAATCTCTATAGTCCATCTTGTTTAATATGTTTGTCAACAATATGTTCCTTTTTATGAAAAATGACTGTTGTGTTTAGTTTTAAAGATATCGAATTCATAAATATGCGCTATTGTATTATAATAAAGTAATCAATATGCATTTATCTTTATCATATGATAAATATATGATGCCGACTTCTTCTAAATGTAATTTCGTCGTATATTTTATTAAAGGTTCATTAGATACTCACATTAAAAACCAAAATATTTTATTTTGTCTCTAGTTATATAGTCCATTGTTTACCAAATACACATCTACTTTTGCTTCTGTTCAAATAAAATTGAAGTAATTTTCAGACTCCTCGCCAAGCCTCAAAGTTTCATGTGAGTGCCATCTCCAGCTTTCTCCTGTTTGTGTAAAGGGTCTTTTCATATGTTAATGATGGGGTATTGTCTTGTTTTACGGTTGTAATGGGGTTTCCATCTATATTTTCAATAGAAATAACACGATTTTATTTGAAAGTGTTTAAAGCTTTTAATATTGATTTTGATATCAGTATATGTTAATCTTGTTGTTTCTAGTAGTGTCTATTACATGCAGTTCTGTTTAAAAGATTGTATACTGTCCCTTTAATGCAAATGTTGATTTTTGTATCATGTATGAGTTCCAGATTGTTTAATCTCCAAAAATATTATTGTTAGCATATTTATTTTTGTCACTCCTAAAAGGACTTTAAACCATATTCATTGTTAAAACAAATGTCTTTCTAAAAACAAACAAACACAATAATGTCTCTTTATTTAACACGTCAATATAAATCTTTTTGCAATATTCCTTGTTTGAACAAGTACATGTAGATATACCAACAATCACCAAATATTATATGTTAGCATATGTAATTTTGTTAAAGGGACAGTCAAGAAAACAAATAATGTTTTGCATTATTAAAAAAAGACAATTTTGTAATATCAATGATATCAAAGGTTTCTCACCAATTAATCATTTTTCTGTGTTTATTTTTATTTTCTAGCTAAACCTATGAGGTTCGTGTGCTCATTTCTTAGAGCTTGAAGAGTGCATGTAATCAGAATGCAATTTGACCACTAGAGGGCATTTTGAGAGAATTTGTATATATAAAACCTTGAGCTCATACAGCATATTTACCATGTATTGATCATTGATTGTCTAAAATGTTGTTATGTCAGAACAACAAATAAGTGGTCATTTTTCATAGGCATAGATACAAGGGTAAGCACATAAGTCACACGTATTTCTCCATGTTTTGTTGTTTCAAACTTGATAATGCATAATACAGTGTTTTCTTTGTAATCAATAATGTTCTGACTGTCCCTTTAAGCTGTGTTATTGGCATTCAAACAGTAATATGCCATCATGGATAATTGTAATGGTAATTTTGTTTGCGATTAGGGAAACAGTTTGGACATCACATCACAGAAACCAATCAATATCATGAACAAGGATAAGTATGTGATGATGTGGTTTTCACACACTTATAACCCACACTCTGCAAACAATCTGCCTCCATGGACCCGGTCCCATAGAAGTAGATTATATACAGAGTGTGGTCCACAAGTGTATGAAAACCACATCATCACATACCTATACATTACACATTAAATAAAAAATAATTAAACATGAAAACAAATACTTACTTCCTCTTCCTTCCCCTCTTCCCACGGGGCTGAGGCTCTGGGAGGGGCAACTGCCGCCTCCGACAAGTTCTCATTGGAGATGTTGTGGGAAGAGTGGAAGGAAGAGTACTGGGACGACCAAGGTGAGAAGGAGGAGATGGCCGAGGAGATGGCCCGGCAGGAGGAGATGGCCCGGCAGGAGAAGATGGCCCAGCAGGAGAAGATGGCCCGGCAGGAGCAGATGGACCGTCAGGAGCAGATGGACCGGCAGGAGCAGATGGACCGGCAGGAGGCTCGGCAGGAGGCCCAGCAGATGGCGGCCCAGGAGCAGGAGGCCCAGCAGATGGCAGCCCAGGAGCAGGAGGCCCAGCAGATGGCGGCCCAGGAGCAGGAGGCCCAGCAGATGGCGGCCCAGGAGCAGGAGACCCAGCAGATGGCGGCCCAGGAGCAGGAGGCCCAGCAGATGGCGGCCCAGGAGCAGGAAGCCCAGCAGATGGCAGCCCAGGAGCAGGAGGCCCAGCAGATGGCGGCCCAGGAGCAGGAGGCCTAGAGGAGGCAGACCAGCATGCGCCTCCCGGAAGAAATTAAACATCTCTTGTTGGAGTCGAAAGGTTCTGTTTTGGCCTTCTTCTATTCGAGTAAGGAGGTGTATGATTTGGGTTTGGCCTTCAATGATTTGGTTTTGGCCTTCAATAATTCTATTTCTGCCTTCTATATTTTGGATCCGGGAGTTACGCATCTGGTCAATGTAGTCTAGTAGAACCCGCTCCTCCGCTATTTCCTCTTGTTGTGCATGGCGGGGTGCCCGTGCACGGCGGCCTGCTGGTGCACGGCGGCCTGCTGGTGCACGGCGGCTTGCTGGTGCTTGAGGGGCCTCTTCCTCTGCTTCCACGGCCTCTTCCTCTGCTTCCGGGGCCTCTTCGTCAAGGAGGGCCTCTTCGTCAAGGGGGGCCTCTTCGTCAAGGGGGGCCTCTTCCCTCCGAGGTGGAGATTCATCCCCACCACTCTCATCCCGGGGAAAAGGAGGAGCCGGTAGTTGCTGTGCTGCCTCCTCCCCAGACTCTGTATATTTGAAAAATAAAGAAATGTATATATTAGCACATTTACAAATAAAGCTTTAAATTACTTAGCTTACGATACAATTACAAATGCAGCCTCATTAATCCACTTTGAAATCTAACAATCAATACGATTTCCGCATTTTCTAAACTGTGTTTGTGATATCTCTGGTCAATCTGAATGTTTTAGCGTTTGTTTTCAGTCTGTTTAAATGCACACCTAACCTATAGCCTAGATACTAATGTAACCGCAAAGTAATTGTGAATGCGTTTACGTAATAATGTGTTAAACAGCGTAATAGCATTAATCTTATCCTTAAAGGGACATGAAACCCAATGTTTTATCTTTCATGATTTAGAAAGAGCATACAATTATAATCAACTTTCTAATTTACTTTTCTTATCTAATTTGCTTCATTCTCTGGATATTCTTTGCTGAAAAGCATATCTAGATATGCTTAGTAGCTGCTGATTGGTAGCTGCACATAGCTGCCTCCTGTGATTGGTTCACCGTGTGCATGGCTATTTCTTCATTAAAGTATATCTAAAGAATGAAGCAAATTAGGTAATATAAGTAAATTGGAATGTTGTATAAAATTGTATTCTCTACCTTAATCATGAAAGGAAATGTTTGCGTATAGTGTCCCTTGAAATACATTCGTATGTTAATTTATTCTTAAATGAGCTTATCGTCAGATGAGAATGGCAGGTTCCCGGTATCGATTCCTCCGATACCGACTATATCCACCTCGGAGATGCTGGGACGCAACATTTCCTCCCATTGGCAGTAATCGACTACCAGTGCAGGGCCTCCACCAGTTCCTGCAGCATGTTGGGACTCCCGGGTTATCTTTTTTTTAAGGTCCATCTTGCAGTCCCGGTAGCGATGTTTAATAGAGTCCATATCTCTATTCCGTCCACCCACTGCATTGACTGAATCCCTTATCTCCTGCCAGAGCCTCCTCTTCTCAGTCGGGTGGTCTTCTGATGCTGCAGCCTCCTATACCTGGCCATATAGGCTTCTACGAGGGCCTCCTTCTCCTCCATAGAAAACCTCGCCTCCCTAGTCGCCTTGGCCTTCCCCTGTGACGATGCCCTCTGTTTCCCGGACTGTGAAGCCCTACTCTGTCCGCCACTGGGCCCAGCCACTTGTTCATCTTGAACCAAGTGGCTGGGTCCACACACCGCTTCCACCCCCGCTTCCTGCCCCCCTTCCTGCCCTGTTCCTCTCCCCCTCCCTCTCCTCCCCCCTCTACCTCTCCCCTGCCTGCCCTCCATCTCTTCCCTAAACTAAACCCCAAATAAGCAAACAAAAAGTGAGTGTGATCAAATGAAAGGGGGTCAAAATAAAGAACTAAATCGACAAAAAAAGTGCTGAAAGTGTGAAAGGGATATAAATAAAAGAGGGTAAGGAGTATTTAAATAAACAAAATGAAGAAGAAGACTAAAAGGAGAATATGTAAACTAATTGTAACTAGGGGATGGGATGGGGATGGGGTATGGGATAAGTGTAAATGGGATGAAAGGGAATGGGACTACAGGGAATGGCGTATGGAGTGTAGTATGAGAGGGTATGGGGTATGGAGTGTATGTAGTGTTATTGATAAGTGTATGTATGTATTGAATGTGTTTGCGTGTAAATGTGTTAAGTGTACAGAAAAAGCACTCGCACACTCACCCAAACCAACTGTCGCTCACTAACTCACACTACCAATAACTGACTCTCTCACACTACCACTAACTCTCAATAACTCACACTACCACTAACTCTCTAACTCACACTACCACTAACTCTCTAACTCACACTACCACTAATAACTCTCTAACTCACACTACCACTAACTCTCAATAACTCACACTACCACTAACTCTCTAACTCACACTACCACTAACTCTCTAACTCACACTACCACTAACTCTCAATAAGTCACACTACCACTAACTCACTCACGATAACACTAACTGACTCTCTCACACTAATTCACTCACAATAATGCACAAAATCTCTAAGCTCCAATCTCCAAAAACCCACCAGCAACACAGTCAAAGAAGCCATGCTTGTGTGGTGCTTATATACCCTGTGTAAATGTTTAATGATGTACCGGTTTGCGTTGTAAATTGTGTTCAGGTGTGCTTTATTAGTAATTAGTATTTGTGCAATGTGTATTAGGTGTGTGAATTTGCGCATGCTCATTTCGAGTTAGTATTTGTGGAATGTGTAGAATGCGATGATGCCATAGTGCTTGTTTTCTATAACATTGTCCCATAGTATTATGTTTAAATGTTAATTTGCGATGGTGTGGTATTAGTGAAGTGTTGTATATGTATGTTTGTCCTAATATATAGTAATATTGAATGCGAGTATTTTGCTAGTGTATGATTGTGATTTTTTTTTTCCTTTTTGTTATTTTCCGTATTTCCGCATCTTAAATGATATGCGTATTCCCTGTATTTTATTTTATTAAATTTCCCCCCGCTTCTGAATGTGTAATGCTTATGTGCTTTGTTTTGTGATTGTTGTTGTGACATTTGCGGCGTGTTATTGTTGTGCATTATGTGGTATACGTCATATGACCGAGCTGTGCGTATTTCTCGCGAGATCGAGTGTTAGATGAAAAAAGCGTGTTTGTTTGTTTTCCATTGATCTCTATGGGAGACTGTCTAACGCGGGCGGGATTCCGCGTGTGAAATACACGTGTTAGGAGTATCGTTAGAAGGTTGTTTATAAACTCTAAATACCCGCGTTAAAAAACTCTGTGCGTTAGACATAAACCATGCATAGCTAACGCACCCCATCTACCGCAAAACTCTAAATCTAGGCGTTATCTATTAATGTTTTCTAATTCATCAACATACATCCTTTGTTTTTCAATTTTTATATTTAATTAAAACTTGCAGTAAAATTATCATAAGAAAAATAAAGAATCTATTTGAAGCATTAACAACTATTAAGAAAAACCTTAATAATCAGGATTTTAGCTGGTTCTAAAGCTGAAACATGACTCATTGCAACCATTGATAGGCCAAATTTATTTATTTTTGACACGGCAAGAAAACATGTCTGCTCAAAGAGTATGATAAATGGATTCAAGGGGAAAGAATAGACCCAGCATATTTATAATTTCCAGTGTCATCACCTACAATTTACATGTATTGTTATTTTATAGGAGTGAATTAATGTCTTTCTTACTTTCCTAAAATGATCATGTGTTGTGGATATGTATATTACCTAGTAGCTATATAAATGAAATTGTCTTTCAGTGATGATTTATGGACAGCCGTTGAATAAAAATTGCCAGCAGGAATGACACTAGAAGTTGACTTTTTTTTTTTGTACTGTTAGAATACCCAAGGGGAGCGAGTATATGAAGCAGAATCAAAGAAGACTGATTATTGTAATGGAAATAGATTAATGATTTATCATGTTTG